>NC_058411.1:33234821-33534821 GCF_002201575.2 Neomonachus schauinslandi | reverse complement strand
TGTGCACATCCTGGGAAGTCTGGCACTGTGCTCATTCCATGCATGAGTTGTCAGCCAGGGACATCAAGGGCAGCATAATTAACCTGGACAAGCACTGGGGCTTCGTGTGCATCATCACCAATGTGGCCTCACAATGAGATAAACAGATGTAAACTATACTTGGTTGACCTGCATGCCCTATATCCTAACTGATATTTACAGATCCTGGCTTTCCCTTGCAAGTAGTTCAGGGGGCAAAACCCAGAGATTACTGCAGAGACTATGAATTTGCTGCTGGGTATAACATCAAACTTTGTATGTGCAATGTCTGTGAGAATGGAGACAACGACCACCTGCTGTGGAAGTGGATTAAAGTCCAGCCCAAGGGGAGAAGAATCTTAGAAAATACTACCAAGTGGAACTTCACCAAGTTCTTCATTGATAAGAACAGCTCTATGGGGGCGCCTGGGTGGCTCAGATGGTTAAGCGTCTGCCTTTGGCTCAGGTCATGATCTCAGGGTCCTGGGATCGAGTCCCACATCGGGCTCCCTGCTCCTTGGGAGCCTGCTCCTCCCTCTGCCTCTGTCTCTCTCTCTCATGAATAAATAAATAAAATCTTTAAAAAAAAAAAAAAGAACAGCTTTATGGTTAAGCAGTGTGGTCTCATGGAAGAGCCCTGGTAGTAGGGGAGGACCTTCCCTGCTACCTCTAGCTCCACAAGTGTGCATCCCCCACCCAAACCCACCAACACCATCCCCTGGAGTCTTCCACCTGGCAACTGTGAGGATTTGCCTGGAAACTAGCTTGTACTTCCTGCCAGAGGAAGGTCCCTTACTCTGGCTGGTGGCTTCCTGCCCCCCTCCCCCCTAGCTGTCTTGTAGGAATAAAACATACAAATAGGAAGAAAAAGAAATAAGGAAGAGAAAATACATTTACAGTATTGTACTATTAAAATCTTCATTTAAGTGGACCCACATAGTTTAAACCTATGTTGTTCAAGGATCAACTGTATACTAAACCTTCCACTAGAGTGCTAGGCTACTCTCTAGCATACTTCTGTTCCCAGCAGTTGACATTTATGCTTCCAAGAATCAGTTGTATATATTCGAAGCCAGTTTATGCCAATAGAGCTTTTTATTATAATTTTTGAATTAAATGTTAAAAATTCTTGAAATAAGAGTGAAAAATTCATTTATATTGAGACTAAAAGAGATTATAAAGTTGAGTCACTAAAAATTGTTTTTAAATTAGGTATGACTAGATTATATATATGGGGTAAAATCTTTTCTAATGATTGTTTCATAAGAACTTATAGGTAACTATGTAGTGGTGTGTTAATGAAAGAAACATGATGCTAGCTCCAGTCAGAAGACCCATACTCAGAGAAAAGCCTTAGTTCCATATCAAAGATTGGTGAAAAGATATTCATTTATATGTTTTAAGGTAAAATAAATTGTGTAATTTACTTTTTTTATGATTCCTCACCTTAACTAATTTTATTGATTAATCAGTCAACACACCCATGTTGAAATAGACAGCATTCATAGTCAATGAAACAAATAATCAATTCTGTATTTTCTCATGACTTCTGCTTCATTGCTGTATGAAGCATCATCAGAAAAGATTTTGAATATTAAACAAGTGTGAGACTTTTCGTTCTCAGTCCTATTATTTTCCTCTTTTTTTTTTCCCCCTTTGTTTATGTCTTCTGAGGCTATGTGCCTTTCTATTCACTGAATACCAGTATCTCTTTGGAGCCAAAGTTAGGCAATTACTTTCTATATTAATAATCATTAACATATTATCCAATTACTTTGTTCATTCTCTTATAGACTGTTTATAGCAGGTTAAAAAATATGCCCAGTATTATTTCTTAAATTTGATGTCTATTTTACATTTTATCTAACAAGATGACAAAAGCATCATGTTGAAGTAGAATACTGGAATAAAAGCCAAGAGATAAGACTTCTATGCCTGGGTGCAGTGTTATCTGGGATGACCTTGGACAGGGCACTTATTTGTGTTTTTTATTGTAAAATGGAGAATTAAATTACTTCAGAATTCTTTTTTCTTCATAAAATCTAAATAAAATAACCCAAACATATCCAATATACTTCTTATAGATTTTGAGTTTTTTCAGAAGGGATTCCTTGGCTGGGGTTGGTTTTGACACTATTCTGATACTAAAATCAGACATAGTAGCTCTGTTTTCTGCATCTGCAAATATAGAAGGGACTAGCACAGAAGTGATGGCCATAGTCTTATTGGTCCAAAAATAAGGAAAATGTATTAATTTGGGAGGAGTGGAGAAGATGGGTTCAGTGCTTTTTTTTTTTTTAACAGAGGTAACACACTCTGTCATGTATACTTTTTTTTATAATAATGTCAGTATATACTATTTTTTTGATAGCAGGAACAAAATAAAGCTTAACATGTCTCAGTATAATTATAAATTTTATCTATATTTTATCTATGTAGAAAATCTGATGATTAAGTCCACAATTAAATGAATATGAGATGGACTAAACATGTTCTAAGACTTTATCATTTTGATCCTCTGACTTACCTTCCCTATATTACTGTTACTCCTAATTGTGCAAGGTGGCTTTGGCTTAGATCCCAGCAAGCCAGGCAAGCAGGAACAGTTACCCTAAAAATAAAGTTTTTACACTTCTGGGATATCATTTGGCTGATTTTCTAACTTATTTGGATTTGGATCAGAATTAATTGTTACTTTGGTATCAATGTCAGATTTGTACTAATAGTATTATTTTTTTTCTAGAAGTTGTGAATTTAAAAAACAGCAGGACAGTAAATGATGTTGAAAACTTTGTGGCACTCACATTTTGGTCATGCACTTCTGAAGGCTACTAAAAGAAGCATTCTTCTATAGTTGATATATTTTATAACACCTATCCTTGTTTTCTTTTTATCTTGGTTTTTTTTTCCCCGCATGCTAGAAATGAACTCTGGTTAGAGGAAAGATTAGGGCACCTTCATTCTTTCACAAATTTGTGGGTGTTTATGAATCACAATTTGAGAAATAAGGTCTATAGCAGTGTTTTTGCAAGTATGATCTTGTACCACCTACATCAGGATCACCTAGGAGTTTGTTTAAAATGCTTATTTCTGGCCTTTATCTAAATCCTATTGAATCAGAATCTCCAGGAATGGAATTCAGGAATCTAGATTTTAAGAAGCTTTCATGTGGTTCATATGCCCACTTAATGTAGAATGCCTTACCTTAAGTACATTTCATATCTTGAAATACTGTCTAATGATAATAGTATATGCATATACAGTTGACCCTTGAACAATAGGAGTTAGAACTGTGTGTGTTCATTGATATACAGCTTTTTTTCAATGAATATTTTGGACATTTTTTTGGAGATTTGTGACAGTTTGGAAAAAGTTACAAACTGTGTAGCCTAGAAATATTGAAAAACTTTAAGAAAAAGTTAGGTGTTTCATGAATGCATAAAATATGTATATAGACACTAGTTTATTTTCTCATATACTACCATAAAATATATACAAATCTATTATAAAAGGTTAAAACTTACCAAACTTATACACAGAAACACTTAATAGACTGTACATGACATTTGCAATTGAGAGAAATATAGACAGATGTAAAGTTGCAGTATTAAATCATAACTGCAAATAACTGTAGTACTTACTGTATTACTATAATAATTTCATCCACCTTATTGCTATTGTGGTGATCTCAAGTATTGTGAGTATCTGTAGAACACCATGTGTTGGCACTTGTCAATGCCTTCTTCCCCAGAGAAAGTCCTACTAGGACTTTCCAGATGCTAATCATCTGGAGAGCAGTTCATCTCCAGTAAATTGCTTATCACACTAAAAAGTGGTCTCTTGGTTCTCACATATTTTTAATTGTGTTTAGTGCAATATCATCAACCTTGAATAACACCTAGGACCCATACAAAATGCCACTAGTGATTCTGCAAGTGTTCCAAGATACAGAAAAGTCATGATGTTGCAAGACAAATTGCTTGATATGTGCTATAGATTGAGGTCTGTAGCTGTGGTTGCCTGCTATTTCAAGATAATCCAGCATAAGAACCATTAAAAAAAAAGAAAAAAATTAGTGAAGCCGTCAGTGCACCTATGCCAGCGGGCATGAAAGTCTTGTGCTTTTTGTGACATACCTTTTTATTTCATATTGAATGTGCAGGATTGCTATAATAAAGACATATTTATAGGCTAATATGATTCGAGAAAAAGCAAAGTCATTATATGACAACTTAAAGCAAAAGGAAGATGAAGGATCTAAAGCCAGAGAATTTAATGTCAGCAAAGGATGGTTTGATAATTTTAGAAAGAGGTTTGGCTTTAAAAATGTCAAGATAACAGGAGAAGTGGCTTCTTCCAACTAAGAGGCATCAGACTAGTTCCCAGACACCATTAAGAAAATCATTTGAGGAGAAAGGATATCTGCCTGAACAGGCTTTTAATGAAGACAGAAGTGCACTATTCTGGAAAAAGATGTTACAAAGGACATTTATTAGTAAGGAAGAGAAGTGAGCACCAGGATTTAAGGCAGGAAGAGATAGGCTAATTCTACTGTTCTGTGCAAATGCAATTCAGTTTATGATCAGGACTGCCCTTATCTATAAAGCTGCCAACTCCTAAGCCTTGAGGGAAAAGATAAACACCAGCTGCCAGTCTTTTGGTTGTACACCAAGAAGGCCTGGATAACAAGAACTCTTATTCTGGATTCTTTCCATCAGTGCTTTGTCCCTGAAGTCAGGAAGTACCTTGCCAGTAAGGGTGTGCCTTTTAAAGTACTTTCGGTATTAGACAATGCCCCAGCCACCCAAAACCCCATGAACTCATCTACTGAAGGTGTTGAAGTGGTCTATTTGCCCCCAAATATGACATCTCTAATTTAGCCTCAAGATCAGGAGGTCATATTGACCTTTAAAGCTCATTATACACAGTACTCTATGTAAAGGATTGTCAGCACCGTGGAAGAACCCTGATAGAACATCTTCAAAGTCTGAAAGAAGTATCTCATTGAAGACGCCATCACTGGTATAGAAAAATCCATGAAATCCATCAAGCTTCTGAAACCATGAATTCCTCCTGAAGAAAATTGTCCAGATGTTGTGCATAACTTCACAGGATTTATGATAGAACCAGTCAAGGAAATCATGAGATTGTGGATATGGGGAAAAAAAGGCCAGAGGTGAAGGATTTCAAGATGTAGATCTTGGAGAAACCCAAGAGGTAATAGACACCACACCAGAGGAATTAACAGAAGATGACTTGATGGAGATGAGTGTTTCCAAACCAGTGCCAGATGATGAGGAACAAGACGTAGAGAAAGAAAGAAGTGCCGGAAAACAAATTGACATTAGACAATCTGGCAGAAGGATTCTGGTTAAGACTACTTTTAACTCCTTTAAAGACACGGACCTTGGTATGAGCACTGACTCTGAAGCAAATGGTGGAGGAAGGATCAGAAGGATTGGCACTGTATAGTAACATTTTTAGAGATGTAAAAGCAAAAAAGACAAATTACAATGTTAGAGTTACACTGAGTGTGTCTGCCTCTTCCACCTCCTCCATATCTTCCACCTCTGCCATTCCTGAGACAACGTGGCCAACCTCTCATCTTCCTCCCTCTCCTCATCCTGTTCAACATGAAGACAAGGGTGAAGACCTTTATGATGAACCATTTCCACTTAATGGATAGTAAATAATCATCATGTTGTACAGTTAAAAAACTTATCTGTTGTGTATGCAAGTGTCTTCATTGAAAATCTGATGCCTGTACAGCAAGAATTGTATGAGATGTTTTTGTATTATCATCATCATCACCTAAGTATTCATCATGTCGAACATTGTGTGTATGTCTTGTATGGAAGTGGATAGCCTATCCTTATATAAGCATGAAGTTAGTGATTTTTAATACAGTATAAAATTACAATGTGTTAGTTCTCTTACTTTTTTATAACTTTACTTTCAAAGAACTACATTATCATACAGTATGCCCTCTCACATTAGTTGGAGAAACTGTGTCAGCCTATCATCATAGGTGTTTTTTTTTAAGTAACAATGTTTCCAGTATTGTATTAGTGGTATTACTAATACTGTATGCCATAAAAATTTTATAACCATTCATATTGATTACACTAGGCTATCACAAGGCAATCATATTGCTGCTTCTTTGTTTTCTATGCATGAATCGTTGTACCTGTAAGTAAATAGGAGTTTCTTTTTCACATTGTCTTTTCATTTTTGATGTCTGGTATAATACAGATAACATCTACAGTGTTTTGTATCATATAATATTGCTGTAGGTATTGACAGATAATTCATCTTACAAACAGATGTAAACTTACAGTATTGATAAATACAGTACAGTATTGTAAATGTATTTTCTCTTATGATTTTCTTAACATTTTCTTTTCTCTAGGTTACTTTATTGTAAGAATGCAGTATGTAATACATATAACATAGAAAGTATGTGTTAATTGACTGTTTATGTTATCAGTAAAGCTTCTGGTCAACAGTAGGCTATCAATACTTAAGTTTTTGGGGAGTCAAAGTTATGGTTTTTTGACTATGTGGGGGAGGGCACGTCAGCACCCCAACCCCTGAGTTATTCAAGGGTCAGGTGTAATTTATACATAAATACACATAGGAAAACTGGAAGTGCAGGCTAAAAATTTTTACAAGTGGGATGCTCAATCAAAAAAATTTGGAGAACATTGATCTAGATCTACACTGTTCAGTATGGTAATTGTTGCTGTTGAGCAGTTGGAAGGTGGCTAGTCTAGACTGGGATGTCCAAGTGTAAAATACACATCAGATTTTGAAGACTTAGATGGATGTAAACTATCTCAATAATTATTTAATTGATTACTTGTTGAATGATAACATTTTGTTATATGGAATCAAGTAAAATATATTAAAATATATTTGACCCATTTCTTTTTACTTTTTTCTTTCAGTGTGGCTGCTAGAAACTTTAAAACTACAGTGTGGCTAGCATAGATTTCTATTGGACTGCACTGGTCTACAGCTTACAAACATTGACTTGGGTATTAGAGGCTCTCAATTTCTTACACGGTTCTTATTCTTTATTTCTTTATTTGTCTGAATAATGAAGACAACACATATTTTATTTAATATTAGTATATAGCTGAAGTCTAAACTGACAATTTTTATGCCATAGGGAGAGGTTAACATATATTAATGAGATTAATGGGAAGATCAGTGTCAATTTTAGGAGTCTGCTAAAAAATTCTTAAGAGCTACTGAACTTAAATATGCCTTTTATCATGTTTCTGTGAGTATAACTGCAAAATCATTGCAAACCAATTGGGCCTTAGAGTTTTAGCAAACATTTGTGATATTGTCAAATTAAACTCATAGAGGATTACTTAACACTTGAATAATTCTTCTGATTGTAATAACATGCATAAATACTTTAAAAAAAATTTATGGTTCAACAGTTCTGTGGGGTTTTAAAAAATAGTATTTGTCTAAAATTTTTTCAAAGATGTTATTTACTTATTTGACAGAGAGAGAGGGGGAGTACAAGCAGGGGGAGTGGCAGGCAGAGGGAGAGGGAGAAGCAGGCTCTCACTGAGTAGGGACCTGAGCCGAAGGCAGACACTTAACGACTGAGCCACCCAGGCGCCCTAGTATTTGTCTAAATTTAATATCATGTGCCATTATTGTGTTTGTTCATTGGGGTTTACTGATTTGTCACAAATTTAGATGAATTCATATATAAGAGTTGCTTTTTACTTGGATACAGACGCAACTTGTTTTTAAAAAGTGCTTTTACTGTTTTTACCAACTATATGCTTTATATCTTCATGTATTTTCAGTAGAGATGTACTTTTAAAAGAAAAGTAGTGGGTTTTTCTTAATTTCATGTTGAATCTCAAATTGTAAAATTTCTGAGAGTAATCATGAATGAGTTTATAAAAAGTAAAGTTGATTTCTGTTGTCTATTCAAGGTGTAGTCCTTGGTCCAGTGGCTTTGGCATCACCAAGGACCTTTTAAGTAATGCAGTATTTCAGCTCCCACACCAGATCTACCCCATCATAATTCAAATGTTCAAGTGTGAGATGTGATGGGGTTGTCACCTGCATGTCTAGATTTCTGCTGAGACTGCCACCTACTGACAGATTTATAAAATTTATGTGACTAAGAAATCTATTTTTCTTTTTTTTCTTCACAAAGTAGTAAAATAATTTATGTAGAAAAAAAACATAAAAGGAAGCTACTACTCTTTCCACATCTAGTCCTATACCAGTTCCCTAGAGACACTTTTAACTGTTTCTGATTTTATTTATTCTCATATTTACTATCATTATTAAAAATGACAGTCCTGTTCCTTGTTTCTAAGTCTTCAAATGTAAAGAATATTTATGGACTTCCTGCTATAAAAGGTGAGGAATTGACTCACACCATCACATCTTTCCCAGCCCCACCTTTCGGTAATTATATTGATTTAGTTCTTTGACGGAATTAGTCTTTTTACTTCACATAATATGCATCCATTTCTTTTAACATAAAGTTTAGACATCCTCTCTTTGCTTTCTATACGTTGAGGAAATCAGTAGCCCGATTTTTTTCTTTATTTTTCCTCCTTTGCTTCCCAAATTCTGTCAACTACACCATTACTTTCATATTGTGAACGTTTCTAAACTTTACATTACTTTTTATAATCATATTAAGTCGTTCATTCCATAAATTTTAGCTGATTGCTTTTGAAGTGCCAGATACCTTGTTAGGTGCTATGGACACAATGGTGAACATGTACTATATAGTATATAGTATCTGTGTTCATGGGGCTTATAGTCTAGTCTTCCATGCTTTGTGTAACCATTAATTCTAAAAATTAAATCTAATAAATTGTATATAAGTGTTTATAATTTGTACGTATTCCTCACTGCAAAAGCAGGTGATATGACAAAGCTAATAAGGAAGGAATTGTAATACTATGTCCCCTAACCCTCTGCTTCTCAAAGAAGAATGTCAAGATCAAATGCATTCTCTCTTCCTATATTCCATGAGTTCAAAATAATGACTCATTTGTATTTGCTTTATATTTGGATTATGCTTTTTTTTTAATAGCTTTCTGTTTTTTCAGAGGTTTCTAATTGCCTTTTTCTTCCCTCATAGCATATGTTGTTACCCTGTCATTAAATTTCTCCATTTTCTCATTTATTATTCTGTTGCATATTTTCATCTTTGAATTTATCCTCCCCCAGAGTACCCTGATTTTGTCCAGACCATTTGCTCTCTAGGCCTACTACACAGCTATTGCTGTGTGCTTTATTTTCACTGCACTCCTCAGACAGTTAGTGATTCTTAAATTCATTTTTAGTGGATTATATCCTCAAGGTAGTACTTAATTAATGAATTAATGCAGGTAGGAGGTAAAGTATCTGAGTTCCTGTATCACTGAAAAAGATTTTAGGGACACCTGGGTGGCTCAGTTGGTTAAGTGTCTGCCTTCGGCTCAGGTTATGATCCCAGGGTCCTGGTATCGGGTCCCGCATTGGGCTCCCTGCTGAGCAGGGAGTCTGCTTCTCCCTCTCCCTCCCCGTCTTCCACCCTGCTTGTGCTCTCTCTGACAAATAAATAAATAAAATCTTAAAAAAAAAGATTTTATTTTCCTTATTCTTATTGATATTATGGTTGGTTATAGAATTCCAGATTCAAAATCAATTGCCCTCAAAACTTTAAAGCGATTCTCCATTGTGATGTGGTGTTGGTGGATTTCTTATTTCCTTTCTTTTAAACATTTATTTTTCTAACTCCGAGAGACCTTTTTTTTTTCTTCAAAGTGGCTCCACACCCAGTGTGGGGCTTAAACTTAAGACCCTGAGATCAAGACCTGAACTGAGATCAAAAGTCAGATGCTTAACCAATTGAGCCACCCAGGCGCCCTTGAGAGATCTTTTCTTATCTGAAATTTTATAGGATTGCATGTAATAATATGTCTAGGTATGGCTCTTTTTTCGTTCATCCTGCTTGGCACTTGATAAGCCATTTCAATCAAAAGATTTGTCTTTCAGCTTTTGGAAATTTTCTTTTGTTGGGTTGTTTTCACTTACTATGTATTTCTCTCCTCTTTCTAGAATGAGAAATTTTTTTACTCTGTTTTTACTCTGTTTTGAATGTTTCCATCTCTTTAGGAGTGATATTGGCCTGTAATTCATCTTTGTGTACTTCTTTTGCCTGGTTTTTGTTTTTATATCAAGTTTTACAATTGAATGAATTTGGGACTGTTTTATTTCCTTCCTTGTTATTCTTGTTATAGTATATTTGTATAATATTACAAATACATATTCTGTGAAAGTTGCACCTAATGCTTTGGGAAGATTTTTAACTACTGATTCAGTTTTTAATGCTGTTAATACTATTCAGACTCTCTCTTTCATCTTGAGTCTGTTTTAAAAGGTTATATTGTTATTAGAATGTGCTCACTAGGTCAGTGTTCAAGTTTATTATACTAAAATTATTCATACTAATCCCTTATCTTTTGAAGCCTGGCTGGATTGGTAATTCCGTTTCTTCTTTTTTTAAAATTTTATTTTATTTTATTATGTTATGTTAGTCACCATATAATACATCATTAGTTTTTGATGTAGTGATCCATGACTCATTGTTTTCGTATAACACCCAGTGCTCCATGCAGTACGTGCCCTCCTTAATACCCATCACCAGGCTAACCCATCCCCCCACCCCCTCCCCTCTAAAACCCTCAGTTTGTTTCTCGGAGTCCATAGTCTCTCATGGTTCTGTTTCTTCTTTATTACTAATATTATTTATTTGTGTGTTTTCAAAGCTTTGTGTGTGTGTGTGCGTACGTATCTTATCAGAGTTTGTCTGTTAGTCTTTGGAAGATCAAACTTTTTGACTTTACTGTCCTTTCTCTATTATTTTTTAATTTATTAAATTTTGCTTTTATATTTTATCTCTTCTACTTTCAACTTATTCTATTGTTCTTTTTTATATCTTAAATTGCACATTAAGCTCCTTAATATTCATCCATTTTCTTTTCTAATACATAGCTTTATAATTATAAATTTCAGCTTACAAAATTTGATATTCAGTCTTTTCACTATTGTTTACTTTTTGTTTTTGTTGACTCATGAGATTTTTTAGAAGAATGTTTCTTAATTTCCAAATATATGTGACTTTTGTGTTTATCATATTGTTGTTGACTTTTGTTTAGTAATATTGTGTTCTGAAAACTTGGTTTGTATCATTCTGATTCTATAAAATTTGTGGAGCCTTGTTTTATATCCCCACCACCTAATGTTAATGGTTGGTACCTAAGAGGCATTTAACATCTGTTTAATGAATTAATTGAATCCTTTAAGAATGAATCACATAATATGTCATCTTTTCTGTTTGAAATCTTATTGTTGAAGGAGATTGGTTGCCAATCTCAGTTGTAGGAGTAATACTTTTTTTCCTTCTGCCATCATCCACTTCATATGTAATAACAGATAAGGGGATATATGGTTTAAATAATAGCCAACAAGTTGGGTTCAATATGCCAGATAGTTAGGATACCTTGAGATTTTACTGGCCAGCTTTGACCCAGAGGAGCAAGTCCAGATTTAGTGAAAATGGTATTTCTATATATCTGTCAGATATGCCCATTATGTATATCACTTATTAAAGCTGCAGTTTTTTAATATAATGGAATATGCTTTATATTTCACCCAAATAAGTTGTTTGAAGTTACAAATTAGTAGGCACCACAGTCACATACTTTTGCTAAAGAGCCATAGCTGAAAGAGCTAGTTTCTCCTTCTTCAAGGGCCATTATATTCCAAGCATTTTATAGGAAGTATATTGAACACACAAATCAGTTGAATCAGCCTCATGAGTGGCCAGGCTGCTCCTCATCTTTAAGAATTTTATTATTTCTGCTTTTTATATTATTATCTCCTTCTACTTTTTAAAAATTTATTCTATTGTTCTTTTTTATGTCTTTAATTGCACTTGAACTCCTTAGCGTTTTCATTAATTCCAATAGGAAATTAGGTGGTCAGATCCAAAGGTATAAGGTAAGGAAGTCTGCCTCGCTCACAATTCCTTGTCTTACAACTTTGGATTCGACCAGCTAACTTGCTGTTACCAGTTCAGTGAGACCCCGTGTATCTGCTTTCTCTCTTACACATCCATCATGCATTGAGAACATACTGTGACAGTTTATTGGTCTCTAGAGAAGAACAAGAGACACCTTAATGACAGCTATCCCTTGGCCAAGTCCCATCTGGATTAGATAACATGCCAGTTAGCCACATATTCATGAGTGAATCCAGTTGAGCCCAGGCTAGAAAAGGTATTATTCAGCCAGACCACAGATTTAGGAGAAACAATAATTTATGCTTGTTTTAAGCCTCTGAGTTTTAGGGTGATGGTAATAGTTGATACAAATATGTCTGTTCTGCTGAAAAAATATTTAAAGGCAAGTTCTATTCTGATATCTTTTCTTGTGTCATTAACTGATATGGAAACAAAAGATCTATATCTATCTATTGGTCCAACAGGGAAACAGACTACTGCATTATTGGTTTTATTTATTAGACTATTAGCAGAAACAATGACACAGCTGGAAAGGGAAAAAAGAAAACTAGTATTAGTTTTTTAAAAATGTTATCAAAATATACTTTACATAAAATTGACCCATTTTAACTATATAATTCACTGGTTTTCAGTATTTTTACAGAGTTTTGTAAGTCACCACAACCTAATTTTGAGCATTCACATCATCCCAAAAGAAATCTTTGTGCCCATTACCAGATACTCCTCTCTTCACCTTCCCAGTCCCACTCTAGGCAACCACAAATCTACTTCTTCTATCTAGAGATTTGCCTATTTCAGACTTTTTATATCAATGAAACTATACAACATGTGATTTTGTGTGTGTGTGTGTAATTTTTTTTCACTTAGCATGTTTTGAGGGTAATCTATGTTGCAGCATGGATCAATACTTAGGTTCTTTTTATTTCTGAATAGTATTCTATTATATGAATATACAGTGTTTATCCATTTCGTCAGTAAATGGAAGTTTGGGTTATTTCCACTTTTGGCTGTTACTAATACTGCTAATTGTCTGGACATAGGTTTTCATTTTTCTTAGGTAAATATCTAGGAGGAGAGTTGGTGGGTCATGGTACCTTTATGTTTAACAGTTTTGAGAAACTGTGTAACTGTTTTCCAAAGTAACTGTACCATTTTACATTCTCACCAGAAATTTATGAGGGAAAACTAATAGCAATTTAATTATAGTAAATATTTGTCTTGTGCTCTTAGAAACTTTAATGTCATAATCCAGAGTGATAATAACTATATATAAAAGATAGTAATCAGAAATAAACTGTTCGTGGTTTTAAAATATATGGCCGGAATAATAGCATCCTTTATAACCAGAGTTGTTTTTCCTTCTACTTGTAACTCATATATTCATGACAGTTTGACTTCCTCTTTTCTTTTTCTCTTGATATAGGATTATTTTCTTAGTCTAATCTATCTCTATTTTGTGATTGGCATGACATGAATAGGAATAAATGAATTGAAGAAAATTCATGGAGGGGCACCTGGGTGGCTCGGTGGGTTAAGCATCTGCCTTCAGTTCAGGTCATGATCGTGGGGTCCTGGGATGAGGTCCCACATCTGGCTCCCTGGGGCATCTGCTCTTACCTCTCTACCCCTCCCCCACACTTGTGCGCGTGCTCTCTCTCTCTCAAATAAAATAAAATCTTTAAAAAAAGAAAATTCATGGAATATATTTATAAAATATATTTATGGAATGGATAAATTACAACTGTAGATTCCATTATTAAGGTGAAACTTTTGTCTTTCTGTTGGAAAATTGGAGAGCATTTGGTTGGTAGTTGGTAACTGAGAACTGGGAATGGGGTCTTCAGTCTAAAATTAAAAATCTCTTTCTCTCAGCTCACACCATGCAGGTTGCAGGGTTTCTTTCTGGCAAACCTTCTCCATATTTGTACCACTACATTCTAGTTACTGCTTCTTCCCCTTACCTCTTTAGTCCTAGGTGTAATGGCTCACCATCATTGCTAGCTGTATGGTAGTATCCTATCCCTTGTTCGTTTCCCTAAGCCTAGTTTACACCTTTGTTAAACTCTTCTTTCCTTACTGAGTTTGAATATGCCATCTATTTCATATCTTTAATTAATACAAACACAATTGAAACCTTTTAAGATTATCTGATGCTAGGATAATATTCCTTCTATAGTTTTTAGGAAATTGACTGGTCTGCCTTTTCTAACTTATTATTTAACATAGAATGAGATGGTGATGGGAACTCTAAATACGTTTAGTACGGTATTTGGTTGATAGTTTTCCACTGGAATTTCTCAAACTGTTCTGTAAGATATAGAATGTGATATCAATAAGGCATTAGTTTAAAATTGATAACAAAATTTTGCTAAATGCACTTCTCTCTGCATTGACTAGTATGTATAACTTAGCTAGAGTGTATTATGCTAAGAGAAATAAGTCAGTCAGAGAAAGACAAATACTATATGATTTCACTCATATGGGGAATTTAAGAAACAAAACAGATGAACATAGGGTTTTAAAAAAACGAGAGAGGCAAACCAGGATATAGACTCTTAACTGTAGAGAACAAACTGCAGGTTATTGGAGGGAAGGTGGGCAGGGGGATTGGTTAAATGTGTGATGGGTATTAAGGAGGGCACTTGTGGTGAGCATTGGTATTGTATGTAAGTGGTGAATCACTGGATTCTACACTTGAAACTAATGTAACACTGTATGTTAACATTATAACTGGGAATTTAAATAAAACCTTAAAGGTCTCAAAAAAAAAAAAAGACATATTGTGACTGAATGAATAAAAAAAATAAGACCCATGTATATGCTGCCTAAAAGTACTCACTTCAGACTTGAAGACACGTATCAACTGAAGTCAAGGGATGGAAAAAGATATTCAATGAAAATGGAATTGAAAACAAAACTAGGATAAGATACTTATATCAGACAAAATAGACTTTAAAACAAAGACTGTAATAAAAGACAAAAAAAGGCAATACATAATATTATAGAGATCAGTCCAACAAAAGGGTATAAAAATTGTAAATATATATGTATCCAGCATAGCTGCACCTGAATCTATAAAGCAAATACTAACACACATAAAGGAAGAAATTGACAGTAAGACAATAGTAGTAGGACACTTTAACCATCCCGCTTAACATCAACAGATAGATTATCCAAACAGATAATAAGTAAACAGTGGCTTTGAAGGACTCATCAGACCACGTGGACATAACAGACATATACAGAATCCATCCCACAACAGCAGAATACACATGCTTTTCAAGTGCATATAAACATTCTCCTGGATAGATCAAATGTCACATCTTAAAAATGTCTCACAAAGTTGAGAAGATTGAAATCATATGAAGCATCTTTTCCAACGATAATAACACTTTGAAACGAGAAATTAAGTACAAGGGACAAAACTGGAAAAACACATACTCATGGAAGCTAAACAGCATGCTGCTAAACAGCCAGTGAGCCAACAAATAAATCAAAGAGGAAAGTTGAAAATACCTGGAGGCAAATGACAATGGAAAAAGAACAGATCAAAATCTTTGGGTTGCAGCAAATGCAGTTCTAAAAGGGAAGTTTGTGGCACTACAGGCTTATCTCAAGAAATAAGGAAAAATTTCCAATTAACAATCTAACCCTACACCTAAAGGAACTAGAAATAGAAGAACAAAACCAAAATTTAGTAGAAGGAAGGAAATAATAAAAGAGCAGAAATAAGTGAAATAGAGACTAGTACAACAACAGAAAAGATCAATGAAACCAAGAGCAGATTATTTGAAAAGATAAATAAAATTGATAAGCCTGTAGCCAGACTAATTAAGAAAAATAGAGAACTCAGATATATCAGAAATGAAAGAGAGGAATAGTTATATCTAAGACCAGAGAAATACAAAGTATTATAAGAGATTGCTCTAAAAATTATATGTAAATAAATCAGACAAGCTAGAGGAAATGGATAAATTCTTAGAAGTATACAATCTTCCAAGTCTGAATCAGGAAGAAATAGAAAATCTTAACAGACAAGTTACTAAGAAAATTGTTTCAGTAATCAAAAAACTAACAATCAAAACCCCAGGACCAGATGGCTTCACAGGTGAATTCTAGCAAACATTTAAAGAAGAGTTAATACTTATTCTTCTCAAACTATTCTAAACTAGTTGAAGAAAGAGTGCTTTGAAATTAATTCTACAAGGCCAGCATTCCCTAATAACAATACCAGCCAAAGACACCAGAAAACAAAGAAAACTACAGACCAATAATCCTGATGAATAGAGATGCAAAATCTTCAACAAAATATTAGCAAGCTGAATTCCACAATATGTTAAAAGGATCATTTACTGTGATTAAGTAGGATTTATTTCAGGGATGCAAGGCTGGTTCCAACATTTGTAAATCTACATGATACATCTCATTAACAAAACGAAGGATTAAAAAGCGTATTATCATCTCAATATAGACAGAAAAAACATTTGACAAGATTTAACATTTGTTTATAATCAAACTCACAACAAAGTGGGTTTACAGGGAACATTCCTAAACGTAATGAGGGCAATTCATGGGAAACCCACAGCTAACATCATATTCAATGTTGAAAAGCAGAAGCTTTTTCTTTATGATCAGGAAGAAGACAAGGATGTCCACTCTCTCCACTTTTATTCAACATAGTACTGGAAGTCCTAGCCATAGCAATCAGACAAGAAAGGAAATAAAATTAATTCAAACTGGTAAGGAAGAAGTAAAACCATTACTATTTGCATGTATCATGACATTATACATAGAAAAACCTGAGTCTCCATCAAAAACAACTTTAGAACTAATAAAAAGGTTTAGTAATGTTAGAGCATAGGAAATCAATATATAGAAATTTGTTGTTGCATACACTAATAATAAACTAGCAGAAAGATAAATGAAGAAAACAAACTCATTTACAGTTAGAGCAAAAACCAAAAATATCTAAAAGTCAATTTACCCAAGTAAAATTAATGAATTAAATACTTAGAGGTGAATTTAACCAAGTTACTGAGAACTGAAGGAAATTAAATATGACACACACACAAAATGGATATACCATGTTTATGGAATGGAAGAATTAATATCATTAAAATGTCCACATTACTCAAAGCAATCTACAGATTCTGTGCAATCCCTATCAAAATACTAATAGCATTTTTCACAGAAGTAGAACAAATATTCCTACATTTTTAATGGAACGACAAAAGACCCTGTATAGCCAAAGCAATCTTGAGAAAGACTAATAAAGCTGGAGGTATCAAAATCTCAGATTTCAAACTATACTGCAAAATCTATAATAATTAAAACAGTTTGGTACTAGCACAAAAATAGACACATAGATCAATGAAACAGGATAGAGATCCCAGAAATAAACCCACACTTAAATGTTCAATCAACCGATGACAAAGGAGGGAAGTATATACAATGGGGAAAAGAAAGGCTTTTCAATAAATGGTGCTGGGAAAATGGGACAGCTACATACAAAAAATGAAACCAGACCACATTCTTACATTATACACAAAAATAAACTCAAAATGGCCCAAAGGCCTGAAGGTGAGACTTGAAACCATAAAACTCGGAGAAAACATAATAATCTCTTGCTCATCCACTTTAGCAATGTTTTTTGTTTTGTTTTGTTTTTGTTTTTTGCCTGGATGTGTGTCTATAGTCCAGGAAAACAAAAGCAAAAATTAACCATTGGAACCACATCAAACCAAAAAGTGTTTGTACAGTAAAAGAAACCATCAATAAAACAAAAAGGTAACCTAGTGAATGGGAGAAGATATTTGCAAGTGATATTTGCAATTACAGGTTAATATTTAAAATACATAAAGAAGTCATACAACTTAACACCAAAAAACCAAACAATTCAATTCAAAAATGGGCAGAGGACTGAATAGCCATATTTTGCAAAGAAGACATACAGTTGGTCAATAAACACATAAGAAAAATTGCTCAACATCACTAATCAAGAGGGAAGTGCAAATCAAAACCACAATGAGATACCACCCCATACCAGTCAGAATGGATAGTATCAAAAAGACAAGAAATAATAATTGTTGGTGAGGGTATAGAGAAAAGGAGACTGTTGGTGCACTGTTGGTGGGAATGTAACTAGGTGCAGCCACTATGGAAAACTGTATGTGCAGGTTCCTCAAAAAACTAAAAACGGAAATATCATACCATTCAGTATTTCCATTGCTGGTTATTTATCCTAAGAAAATGAAACATTAATTCAAAAAGCTATATGCACCCCTGTTTTTATTGCAGCATTATTTACAATAGCCAAGATATGGAAACAACCTTAGTGTCCAAATCAGCAGATAAAAAATTTGTGTCTCATATTCACAATGGAATATTTTATTATTCAGCCATAAAAAAATGAACATCTGCCATCTGTGACATTGATCGATCTAGAGGATATAATGCTAAGTGAAGTAAATAAGAGAAAGATACCGTGATCTTACTTATATCCGGAATGTAAAAAGTGAAAACATTCAAACAAGAAAACAGAAGCAGAGTTATAATACAGAGAACAAACTGGTGGTTGACAGAGGTGAGGGGGCTGGGAGGACCAGCAGAGTAGGTCAAGGGGTTTAACAGGTACAAATTTCAAACTATAAAATAAATAAGTCATGGGGATGAAATTTACAGCATAGCAAATATAATCAATTATATTGTAATAACTTTGTATGGCTTCAGATGATTTATACACTTGTGGTGAGCATTTTGTAATGTATGTAATTATCAAATTACTATGTTGTACACCTGAAACTAATATATGTATGTAAACTTTACTTCAATTAAAAATGAAATTTAAAAAAATAATTACTGACTGGTAAGGACTTATTATTGCCATTTTTAAAATTGTTTTCTGGTTGTTTTGTAGATGACCTTGTTCCTTGTTTCTTTTCCTGCTTCTCTTTTTGTGTTTTCATGTCTTTTGATATCAGTATTTTTGACTTCTTTATTATTATCTTTTGTGTAATTACTACAGTGTTGTATCTTGGGAACATGAAGCCTAAATAAAATAACTTATAACACTTTATTTTAAACTTGTAACTACTTAACTTCAATAGAATTTGTATACTACACTTTTACTTCTCCCTCTCACATTTTAAATTATTGTTATTACAATTTACTTGTGTATGTGTTTTAACTAATAACAGATTATTGTATTAATGGTCATTTTTGCTGTTTTATTTACTTTTAAACTAGAGTTATAGATGAGTTATTCAACACTACTATCATTTTGTAGAATCCATGACTATATATTTACTATTACTCATGAGATTTATACTACCTTTTTGTTTTTATAATGTTAATTATAGTTCTTTCACTTTCACTCAAAGAGCTCCCTTTAGTATTTCTTTTGAGTCAAGTTTGTGGAGGGAAGTCTAATGAACTCCCTCAGCTCCTGTTTGTTTGGAAGAGTTTATCCCTTTTTTAATTTCTGAAGGACACCTTTGCTGGGTATATAATTCTTGGTTGACAGTTATTTTCTTTCAATATTTTGAGTATGTCATTTCATTCTGTCCTGGCCCGAAAAGTTTCTGTTGAGAAATTCACTGATAGTTTTCTACAGTTCCACTGTATGTAACTTCTCTTATTTTCTTGCTTTCTTGTAAAAATCTATTTTTGGTCTTTGACTTTATGCAGTTTAATTAAAACATGTCTCAGTGTTGCCGTATTTGGATTCAACCCATTTGGGATCCTCTGATCTCATGACTCTGGATATGTATTTCTCTCCTAGCTTTTGGAAGTTTTCCATCATTATTTCTTTAAATATGCTTCCTGTCCCTTTGTCTTTATCTTCTTCTGGAATTCCCATAATGCAAATATTTTTTCTTTTCATTATATCCCATAATTCTCTCTTTATCATTCTTTTTTTTTTTTTAACTTTTCTAACTTGGTAATTTCTCATGTGCTGTTCTCCACATTCCTTATTCTTTCTTCTGCATGGTCTAATCTACTTTTGATATTTTTCTATTGAATTCTTCAGTTCAGTTTTTCTTCAACTTTAGTATTTTTAATTGTTAATTTCATACTTCTCATTTTGTTCATGTATTGTGTTCCTAAATTAATTCTCTCTTTTATTTAACTAAACTTTTGTGAGAGGATTATTCTGAATTCTTTGTCTCACAGTTCATAGACCTCTATTTCTCAGGGTCAGTTATTGGAGCTTTATTAGTTTCTTTTGGTGATGTCTTGGTTTTTCCTGATCCTAATTCCATACATTGGTGTCTGCACATTTGACTAATGGGGCTCCTCTTCTAGACTTTACAGATTTTACTTTGGTATAAATGGTTCATCGGTCAGCTCAGTTTGGGTTTCTGGGTATGTTTACTGCTGATATCTTTGGGCAGTTAGGTCTGCTATTATGGCTTATTTTTGGGCAAAGTGACTATTTGAGCTTGAGGATGTGGATGGATCTGAGGCTCTGCTATTGTCTAAGAATAGTGGTTAGGACTGCTGGCTTGGCTTCTTACCCATATAAGGATGTAGGATGTACTCCATCATTGCCTGAATTCTCTGGTCAGTCTTTCTAGGTTATGGCGGCCGAATACTATATTCGTTAGTATATCAGATTATGAATTAGATGCCATGCTCTGGCAGACCACCAGGCTAGGGCCCAAGCCCTGTGCAGCTCATTGTTTGGGGGTCCAAATCAGGCCTGAGTGTGCACTGAATTTCCTGTTAAGAGGGGCTACCAGTTTTGCTCTCCAGACATGGGAAGCTATGGCTTTTGCTCTCAGTTAAAATGTCACAGGGCTTTTGAATGGGTTACACAGCTTCCCATGTGCTCTGCTTAGGTTCCTTTTTCCGACAGGCTGAAGGTTGTATTCAGCAATGAGCTAGGCTGGGAATTAGATTTTTTGCCTGGGCCCAGTGGGAGAAGTAAGCTCTAATACAGGTGAATTTCTGTTGTCTTAACTCAAGCCAATCTGCACCCAGAATTCCCTGGTCAAAGAAGACCATTGGCTTTTCTCTACAAACTGTCAACTCTGTCTGCCCTTCTCTTGGCTTGAGCACTGCTGGGCCACACAGCTTTCAGGCTTTTTCACCAGTCCTTCTGGTCAGATGGGGCTGGAAGACACTTTCCACAGGGGAGCTATGTCTAAGCCCCCTTGCCTGAGCAGGAGTGGGAGGAGTTGCTCCAGGCTAGTTGCAATTTCTAAAACAGGCTCTCTGGTTGGGAGTGGCTGGGATCTATCCTCTCAGCCTTGCCTATGAATGAATCTGCCTGTGAGTAGCATGTGAGGCACCCCTGCCCAATATTGGTTTTCCTCTGGGAGTAATCTGCTTTGCCCACTCAACTCTCAGCTCAAGCAGTACTAGTCTGCATAGCTTCCAGTAGTAGTCATGACTCTTCTGGTCAGATGGGGCTGGAAGGCATTCTGCATAGCAGGTGGGGCTGATGCAGCACCTTTTGTAGGCATGAGCAAACTGGGCTCTAAGACTAGCCAAACTCATTTGAGGGTCTGAGTCAGGGAACTCTGTACCCGCCCCCCCCCACCAAGTTCCCTGGTTATACTGTACCTCCAGCTTGGTTTTGCGAATGAGCAAAACTGCTGGTTGGGATTACTACTTGGGCACAGGAGGTATGAATTCAGTCTGCCGAGATCCATATGCTGGTTGTTGCACACCCCTCCCCACTTCCTTGTCACAGTCAGATTCCCAGTGGCTTGGTGCCACAGATTCCCTTGAAATCTCCCTCGTGGGAATAGGGGCTCCCAGAAAGCAACACAATACTGGAGAAGCTGGTTGTTCACCCCACCTCAGGCTTCTCTTTTCTCACGGAAGGAACTGGAGACTCAGGGAGACCTCCATGTGTTGGTTTGCTGACCTGCAGGAGGGCAGTGTGGGCAAGTATAGCTGCTTTTCTTACCCTTCTAATGCAGTCTGTCTTGGTCTCTCAGGTGTAGGGTGTCTCATTCTCACCTGCATGTTCTGGATTCTCTCTTTGGTATCTTGTTCTTTAGCAGATGTTAGTTGTTCGTGTGAGGAGGAGCAAAACCAGGAATGACATATGTCATTCTGCTGGTGATGTCACTGCTTTTTTTTTTTTTTAGATTTCTATTATTTTAGTTTGTTCTACTTGTGAACTAAATTCTTTATCTTTAGGTATGTGATTCCTTTAAATGCTTGAAGACTGTCAGTAATTATTAATTGTATTTTATATCAGAAATGAACTAAGTTGTAGAATATCTTTTTATTTTAGCTTTTTTGAGGTATAATTGATACACAAAAAATGCACACATTTAATGTGTACATCTTAATGAATCTGGGCTTTTGCATACACCCATGATACTATCACTGTACTCAATGTACTGAATATATCCATCACATTAAAAAATTTCCTTGTGTTGTTGCTCAGTAGGAACACTTAACATGAAATCTATTTTCCACGTTGTTAACTGTTGTTATACTGTTGTACAGTTGCTTTCTAGAACTTATTCATGATGCAGGGCAGAAACTTTATACCAGTGAGAAATGATTTCTCATTTCCCCTTTGCCTCAGACCCTGGCAACCATCATTCTATCCTCTGCTTCTGTGACACTGACTGTTTTATATATGTCATGTAAGTGGAATCATGCAGTATTTGTCCTTTTGTACCGGCTTACTTCACTTGGTATAATGTCCTCTAGGTTCATCCATGTTGTTGCAGATGGCAGTAATTCCTTTTTTTTTTAAATTTATTTTTAAATTATAGTTGACACACAATATTACATTAGTTTCAGGTGTACAACATAGTGATTCAACAAGTCTATACATTAGAATGCTCATGATGTATAGCTATCATGTCACCACACAACACTGCTATATTATTGACTATATTCCTTATGTATTTTTTTATTTCACTGACCTATTCATTGGAAGTCTGGATCTCCCATTCCGCCTTACCCATCCAGCAACCACCAGCTTGTTCTTTATATTTATGGATCTGTTTTCTGCTCTATGTTTACTTGATTTTAAGGATTCCTTCATTTTTAAGTCTAAGTAATATTCCATTGTTTGTATGTATCACATTATCTTTATTCATTCATGTGTCAGTGGACATTTGGGTTATTCCATATTGTGAATAATTAATTCCTCAATGAAAATGTTGCAGATATCTCTTCGAGATCCTGATTTCACTTCTTTAGGATACATACCCAGAAATGGGATTGCTAAATCATTATAGTTTTTTTTTTTTAAATTTTAAGGTTCTCCATACTGTTTTCCAAAGCGGCTGCATTGTTCTGTATTCCCACCCACACTGTATAAGGGCTCTTTTTTCTCCACATCATAGGCAACTTTGCTATCTCTTGTTTTTTGTTTTTATCTGTTTTTGACAGCAGTACTCTTAACTGGTGTGAGATGATATCTAATTTTCTGTTGATTAGTGATGTTGAGCATCATTAGTGATGGTGAGTAATGTTTCATGTACCCAGCGAAAAATTGTAATGTCTTTTTGGAGAATATGTAGTTATTTGGCTATTTAAAAATCAGATTATCATCATCATTGTTTTTTTGCTATTGAGTTGGAGATTCTTAAATATTTTTAATATTAGCCTCTTATCAGATAGATGTTTGCAAATATTTTCTTCCATTCTATAGGATGCCTTTTCACTCTGTTGTTTCTTTTGCTCTATTCCAGTTTGATGTAGTCCCACTTGTCTATTTTTTGTTTTGTTGCCTATCCTTTTGTGTCAAATCTAAGATATCAATGCCAAGACCAATGTCAAGAAGCCATTTCCCCCTGTTTTCTTCTAGGAGTTTTACAGTTTCAGGGCTTACATTTAAGTCTTTAATCCATTTTGAGTTGTCTTTTATATATGGCATAAGACAGGGGTCCAATTTCATTTTTTTTTGCATGTGAATATCCAGCTTTCCGAGCATCATTTGTTGGAGAGTCTGTCTTTTACCCATTTTGTGTTCTTGGCACCCTTGTCCAAGATTATTGACCATACTTACATTGATTTATTTCTGGAGTTTCTATTCTCTTCCATTGGTCTATATGTATACTTTATGCCAGTACTATACTGTTTTAATTATTGTAGCTTTGTAGTATATTTTGAAATTAGGAAGTGTGATACTTCCACCTTTGTTCTTTCCTGAGGCTGTTTTGGTTATTCAAGGTCATTCATGGTTACACATGAATTTTAGGTTTGTTTTTTCTATTTCTGTAAAATATGCCTTTGGTATTTTATTTTATTTTATTTTTTTATTTTATTATGTTATGTTAGTCACCATACAATACTATTGCGGATATTGCTGCTATGAACATTGGGGTGCCTATGGCCCTTCTTTTCACTACATCTGTGTCTTTGGGGTAAATACCCAGGAGTGCAATTGCTGGGTCATAGGGTAGCTCTATTTTTAAATTTTTGAGGAACCTCCACACTGGTTTCCAAAGTGGCTGTACCAACTTGCATTCCCACCAACTGCGTAAGAGGGTTCCCCTTTGTCCACAACCTCTCCAACATTTGTTGTTTCTTGCCTTGTCAATTTTTGCCATTCTAACTGGTGTAAGGTGGTATCTCCATCAAAATCCTAGAGGAGAACATAGGCAGTAACCTCTTTGACATCGGCCACAGCAACTTCTTTCAAGATACATCTCCGAAGGCTAGTGAAACAAAAGCAAAAATGAACTTATGGGACTTCATCAAGATAAAAAGCTTCTGCACAGCAAAGGAAACCATCAACAAAACAAAGAGGCAACCCACAGAATGGGAGAAGATATTTGCAAATGACACTACAGATGCAGGGCTGGTATCCAAGATCTATAAAGAACTTCTCAAACTCAACACCCAAAAAAACAAATAATCAAGTCAAAAAATGGGCAGAAGACATAAACAGACACTTCATCCTGTTGTCTGTAAAGTCCTTGTTTCTACAGATTGTCTCTGTAAATTTCTGTTGTATATCACTCTTGGGGACTTTCTCCTTTTATAGAACCCCCCTTAATATTTCTTGCAGGGCCAGCTTAGTGGTCACATATTCTTTCAGTTTCTGCCGGTTGTGGAAGCTCTG
Organism: Neomonachus schauinslandi; assembly: GCF_002201575.2. Classification (NCBI taxonomy): domain Eukaryota; kingdom Metazoa; phylum Chordata; class Mammalia; order Carnivora; family Phocidae; genus Neomonachus; species Neomonachus schauinslandi. The sequence goes on along the minus strand of NC_058411.1, from coordinate 33,509,694 downwards.
CATCTCTCCATCCATTCTAAATGAAAGCCTTGCCGGATAAAGTATTCTTGGCTGCATGTTCTTCTCATTTAGTACCCTGAATATGTCTTGCCAGCCCTTTCTGGCTTGCCAGGTCTCTGTGGATAGGTCTGACGTTATTCTGATATTCGTCCCTCTATATGTAAGGAATCTCTTTCCCCTAACTGCCTTTAAGATGGTTTCCTTGTTTCTAAGATTTGCAAGTTTTACTATTACATGCCGGGGTGTTGGCCTGTTTTCCTTGATCTTAGGAGGGGTCCTCTCTGCCTCTAGGACTCGATTGTTTGTTTCATTCCCCAGATTAGGGAAGTTCTCAGCTACGATTTGTTCAAATACATCTTCTAGTCCTCTCTCTCTCTCCACTCCCTACGGGATTCCAATTATTCTGACATTGGAACGCTTCATGGTGTCACTTATTTCTCTGATTCTATTTTCATGGATTCTGAGTTGTTTTTCCCTGGCCTCCTCTTTTCCCTTTTTATCTATTATATTGTCTTCCAGGTCGCTTATTCGCTCTTCTGCCTCAGTTACCCTAGCTTTTAGATTATCTAGATTGGATTGGATCTCATTGAGAGCATTTTTAAGTTGTGCCAATTCACCTTTTATTTCTGCCCTTAGAGACTCTATGTTGCCAGTAATTGATTTCTCCATTCTAGCCATTGTCTTCACAATTGCTAGCCTGAATTCCATGTCCGACATCTTGGTTATATCTGCATCCATTTGTAAATCTGCAGCATAAGTCATAATCTCTGAGTCTTTTCTATTTTGGGGGCTCCTCTCCCTAGTCATTCTGTTGATGGGTGTTTGAGGGAATGTATAGAGTCCAAATTATTGACCAGAACCCAAGCAAGATGTACCTGTTTTCTTGGGACCTTAGGGTTGCTGGCCTCTTGTTTTCCCAGCCCTGTCTTCTGCAGGAGGGGCCTGCCGCGCTGTTACTCGGGCAACCCTGTTTGGGCGGTGTTGCCCTGCCCCCCTGTGGCGGGGGATGGGCTCAGCAGGAATCAGTCTTTGGGGCTTTTGTTCTCTTGCGGATTTCCCTGGTGGCTTTCTGCGTCTCTTCTGCGAGTCAGAGCAGAAGAGACTGTTTCCAACCCTCTGCCTCAGAGCAGAGAGATCGCAGTCTGTTCTTCAGTGAGCTCTCCAGGCCACACCGTCTCCATTTCTGTCCGTGCTGCTATAAACTGTAGCGGCGTGGGCTGTGTGCCCCTCCACTGCGCCCCAGTCCTGCCTCCAGGTCGGGGCAAGTCTCTGCCCTTTGTGCTTCTAAAACTGACAGCCGCTCCCAGTTCGTGCACGCGAGACCCAGCCGCTCCAGGTTTGCCTTCTGGGGCTGCCCTAAAGTCATTTCCCCACCGCTACTGGTCTGCGAGTCTGTGCCCTGTCCACAGCGCACGAGGATGTCGCTCAAGGGCGGTGTAGGATCCCCACGGCCAGGCACCCCCCCGCTGCCATTTATCCTCCGATATCTGCCCGCAGAATCACGGCTCCCCGCTTCGTACCTCAAAACCAACCACCTGCGATATTCTGTTCTTAGAGATCCAGATCTTCTTACATCTCAGGCTGGTTTTGTGGGTGCTCAGAGTGGTCTGGTAGATATCCAGCTCAATTCTGGGGACCAGTTGAAATAGGGTCCCCTACTCCTCTGCCATCTTTCCCCCCAAATCACCTTTGGTATTTTAATAGGGATTTCATTGAATCTGTAGATCACTTGGGATAGTATAGACATTTAAAAAAATACTGATTTTTTCCAATCCTTGAACACATGACAGTTTTCCACTTATTTCTATCTTTTAAATGTATTTTAATGTTTTATTTATTTATTTGTGTGAGAGAAAGGGCACAAGCAGGGGGAGCAGCAGGCAAAGGGAGAAGCAGGTTCTCCTCTGAGCAAGGAGCCCCATACGGGACTTGATCCCAGGACCCTGGGATGATGACCTGAGCCAAAGGCAGATGCTTAACCAACTGAACCACCTAGGCGTCCCTCTTTTACATTTTCTTTCAGTAATGTTTTGTAGGTTCAGGGCACAGGTCAGTTGCCTTCTCAGTTTGATACTTTTGTAAATGGGATTGTTTTTTAAATTTTTTAAAGATAGTTGTTGTTAGTATATATAAATGTAATTTTTGTTTGTTGATTTTATATACTGCATCTTTGCTGAATTCCTTAATTTGTTTTAAGAGTTGTGTGTGGGGGGGGTATTCTTTAGGGTTTTCTATATATAAGATCATGTCATCTATAAATAGACAGTGTTACTTCTTCCTTTCCAATTTGGATGCCTTTTATTTCTTTTTCTAGCCTAATTGCTTTAGCTAAGATTTTCAGCACTATGTTGAATTAGAAATTCAAGAGTGGGGGCACCTGGGTGGCTCAGATGGTTAAGCATCTGCCTTCAACTCAGGTCATGATCCCAGGCTCCTGGCTCAGCGGGGAGCCTGCTTCTCCCTCTCCCTCTGCCTCTCCCCCTTCCCATGCTCTCTCTCTCTCTCTTTGTGTCTCAAATTAATAAATAAAATCTTTTTTAAAAAAGATGAAAAAAAAAAAAAGAAATTCCAGAGTGGACATCTTTGTTTTGTTCCTGATCTTGAAGGAAAAAAGCTTTCAGGTTTTCACTCTTGAGTATGATGTTATTTGTGGACTTTTCATATATGGCCTTTATTATATTGTGTTACATTTTTTATACCTAGTTTATTGAGTGTTTTTATCTTGAGAAGTTGTTGAATTTTGTCAAATAATTTTTTCTGCATCTGTTGACATGATCATGTAATTTTTATCCTTCATTCTGTTAATGTGGCATATTACATTAATTGATTTTAGTATGTTGACCATTCTTGCATTCCAAGGAAATAACCCACATAATCATGATGTAAGATCTTTTTAATATGCCAATGAATTCAGTTTGCCAGAATTTTGTTGAAGATTTTTTGTATCTATATTTTTAGAAAGTTTTTTTTTTCTTTCTGTTGGCTTCTACTACCTTTGTACAGTCCTTTATCACCTATTTTTTTAATATCTCACTATCCTTCTGACTTTTCTTTCTCACTCATTAAATCATTTTGTATTCTATTCTTAGAAAAACTGTTTTCATCTTAGTCAAAAGTCCATAATGTGTTCCAGTGTGTCCATAATTTAACACCTCCTTATTTACATATATTTATTTTCTACTACATTTCAGCACAGTTTTCCTTATTTTGCTGCCTTTTGTCTTCTATATGTATAATTCTAATTTCTACCATTTTTCCTTTCATTCATATTTCCCTTCCCTTCAGAATTATCTTCTACTTTTTCATCTACTCATCTGTGATAGGTACATAAACATATTATATTTTGACATGTTACACCCTTCATTTCAACTCTCTTTCTGGATAAGTGTTAGAGAGGCAAGTTGGAGAAACAAAGTATATGTGCTAGATTGCTTCACATCATAAAGAAGTGGCCAGAGAAAGAGGAATTGAAAGGGGAAAGAAAGGATAAGGAAAGAGGGGAGTTTTGAGTGAGTTTTAGAGAGAAAGTAAGAGAGATTGCAGTTAAATGAGATACAAGACCCTTGATGAGAATGGAGAAAAGCTTTTAAGAAATATGACTATGCCTGTAATTTTTATGTTCACATATTTTATAGTTAAATGGTTTTTCCTCATATTTTCCCACATATATGTAAGTTATATATTTTTTACGTGTATCATATAAGATATATATGATAAAATATGAGGAATATATAAAATGTATAATATATTGTGAACATATTTTATATATTATTTTTAAACATATGTTTATATTATGTGATATACATATCTATTATATGATATGCTATCATATATATACTATTCATATGTATTTTTTATACATATATTTATTTACATTTATGTATATTGGGCTTTTTCATCAAGATTGTAAGCTTCTTGGAGCTAAAACCCATCGAAATTTATCTCACAGATAACCCTGAATATTGCTAAAGTGAGTTTCCATTTCTTACTCCTTTAATCATTGTATTCTGCACATTGTTTATTTCTAAATAAAAAGACCTATTGCTTATTTCTTCCATCTAACAAATGACCATTCTGTAGTTTCACTTGCTAGGCAATTAAATGAATACAACACCATGTGCACAGAAAATTACTTTAGATCCAAGCCTTCAGAAATGAATTATATATGAGCATCTTGAAGTAGAAGTTTATTACAGTTCTTTGATTATTAGTTTTAACAGCAGGAAAATGCATAGTTACATAAATCACACCTAAAAGCTGATAACTTTTGAATTTTTTCCCCAGTAACATATTAAATTATTAGTAGAATAAAAATAAAGGAGAATACCATCACATTTTTATGCTACATTCAAAACTACCATCTTGTCAGTCAGCATTGTTTCCTGCTGGACTATGGGAAGAAAAATGTAGTTTCATAGATAGTTTAGAAGAGTACAAGTATTAAAAAAAACAAAAAAGAAAAGTATAAGTATTCACAATTTCAAAAAATGACTAATTGGGAAGACAAAGTCACCAGCCTATATCAGTTGTAGTATGAGTCAATGACACATAAAGATTCCCCTTGTAAGGTATTTAGTATCTTTGTCTTTTTTTTAAATTTTATTACGTTATGATAGTCATCATACAATACATCATTACTTTTGATGTGGTGATCCACGATCCATTGTTTTTGTATAACACCCAGTACTCCATGCAGTATGTGCCCTCCTTAATACCCATCACCAGGCTAACCAATCCCCCCTCCCCTCTCCCCTCTAAAACCCTGTTTGTTTCTCAGAGTCCATAGTCTCTCATGGTTCATTTCTCCCTCCGATTCCGCCCCCCTTCATTTTCCCTTTCCTTCTCCTAATGTCCTCCATGGTATTCCTTATGTTCCACAAATAAGTGAAACCATATGATAATTGACTTTCTCTGCTTCACTTATTTCATTTAGCATAATCTCCTCCAGTCCCATCCATGTTGATGTAAAAGTTGGGTATTCATCCTTTCTGATGGCTGAGTAATATTCCATTGTATATATGGACCACATCTTCTTTATCCATTCATCTGTTGAAGGGCATCTCAGCTCTTTCCACAGTTTGGCTATTGCAGACATTGCTGCTATGAACATTGGGGTGCATATGGCCCTTCTTTTCACTACATCTGTGTCTTCGGGGTAAATACCCAGGAGTGCAATTGCTGGGTCATAGCGTAGCTCTATTTTTAAATTTTTGAGCAACCTCCACACTGTTTTCCAAAGTGGCTGTACCAACTTGCATTCCCACCAACAGTGTAAGAGGGTTCCCCTTTCTCCACAACCTTTCCAACGTTTGTTGTTTCTTTCCTTGTCCATTTTTGCCATTCTAACTGGTGTAAGGTGGTCTCTCAATGTAGTTTTGATTTGGATTTCCCTGATGGCTAATGATGATGAACATTTTTTCATGTGTCTCTGAGCCATTTGTATGTCTTCTTCAGAGAAGTGTCTTTTCATATCTTCTGCCCATTTTTTGACTTACTTGTTTTTTGGTTGTTGAGTTTGAGAAGTTCTTTATAGATTTGGATACCAGCCCGTTATCTGTAGTGTCATTTGCAAATATCTTCTCCCACTCTGTGGGTGGCCTCCTTGTTTTGTTGACTGTTTCCTTTGCTGTGCAGAAGCTTTTTATCTTGATGAAGTCCCATAAGTTCATTTTTGCTTTTGTTTCACTAGCTTTTGGAGATGTATCTTGAAAGAAGTTGCTGTGGTCAATGTCAAAGAGGTTACTGCCTATGTTCTCCTCTAGGATTTTGATGGATTCCTGTCTCACATTGAGGTCTTTCATCCACTTGGAGTTTATCTTTGTGTATGGTGTTAGAGAATGGTCGACTTTCATTCTTCTGCATGTGGCTGTCCAACTTGCCCAGCACTATTTATTGAAGAGACTGTCTTTTTTCCACTGCATGTTTTTTCCTGCTTTGTCAAAGATTATTTGACCATAGAATTGAGGGTCCATATCTGGGCTCTCTGTTCTGTTCCATTGGTCTATATGTCTGTTTTTGTGCCAGTACCATGCTGTCTTGGTGATCACAGCTTTGTAATATAGCTTGAAATCGGGCAACGTGATGCCCCCAGCTTTGTTTTTCTTTTTCAACATTTCCTTGGCGATTCGGGGTCTTTTTTGATTCCATACACATTTTAGGATGGTTTGTTCCAGCACTTTGAAAAATGTCATTGGAATTTTGGTTGGGATGGCATTGAAGGTATAGATTGCTCTGGGCAGCATAGACATTTGAACAATGTTTATTCTTCTGATCCAGGAGCATGGAATGTTTTTCCATCTTTTTGTGTCTTCTTCAATTTCTTTCATGAGTGTTTTGTAGTTCCTAGAATATAGATCCTTTACCTCTTTGGTTAGGTTTATTCCGAGGTATCTTATGGTTTTTGGTGCTATTGTAAATGGAATCATTTCTCTAATTTCTCTTTCTACCATTGCATTGTTAGTGTATAAGAAAGCAACTGATGTCTGTGCATTGATTTTGTATCCTGCCACATTACTGAATTGCTGTATGACTTCTAGTAATTTGGGGCTGGAGTCTTTCGGGTTTTCCATATAAAGTATCATGTCGTCTGTGAAAAGAGAGAGTTTGACTTCTTTGCCAATTTGAATACCTTTTATTTCTTTTTGTTGTCTGATTGCTGTTGCTAGGACTTCTAGTATTATGTTGAACAATAGTGACGAGAGTGGGCATCCTTGACGTTTTCCTGATCTTAAGGGAAAGGCTCTCAGCTTCTCCCCATTGAGGATGATATTCGCTGTGGGTTTTTCATAGATGGATTTTATGAACTTGAGGAATGTTCCCTCTATCCCTATACTCTGAAGAGTTTTAATCAGGAAAGGATGTTGTATTTTGTCAAGTGCTTTTTCTGCATCAATTGAGAGGACCATATGGTTCTTCTCTCTCCTCTTATTAATGTGTTCTATCACATTGATTAATTTGTGAATGTTGAACCACCCTTGCATCCCGGGGATAAATCCTATTTGGTCATGGTGGATGATCCTTTTAATTTATTGTTGGATCTTATTAGCTAGGATTTTGTTGAGGATTTTGGAATCCATATTCATCAGGGATATCGATCTGAAATTCTCTTTTTTTGAGGGGGTCTTTGCCTGGTTTGGGGATTAAGGTAATGATGGCCTCATAGAATGAGTGGAAGTTTTCCTTCTGTTTCTATTTTTTGACACAGCCTCAGTAGAATAGGTATTATTTCTTCTTTGAGTGTTTGGTAGAATTCCCCAGGGAATCCATCAGGCCCTGCTGGACTCTTGTTTTTTGGGAGGTTTTTGATCACTGCTTCAATCTTGTTACTGGTTATTGGCCTATTCAGGTTGTCAATTTCTTCCTGTTTCAGTCTCGGCAGTTTATAGGTTTCCAGGAAGGCATCCATTTCATCCAGATTCCTCAGTTTATTGGCATATAGTTGTTGATAATAATTTCTAATAATTGTTTCTATTTCCTTGGTGTTAGTCATGATCTCTCCCCTTTCATTCATAACTTTATTAATTTGGGTCCTCTCTCTTTTCTTTTAGATAAGTCTGGCCAGTGGTCAATCGATCTTATTAATTCTTTCAAAGAACCAACTTCTAGTTTTGTTGATCTGATCTACTGTGTTTCTGGTTTCTAATTTATTGATCTCTGTTCTAATTTTTAATTATTTCTCTTCTAATGCGTGGCTTAGGCATCATTTGTTGCTTTTTCTCTAGTTCTTTAAGGTGTAGAGTTAGTTGGTGAATTCGGGATTTTTCTATTTTTTTGAGTGAGGCTTGGATGGCTATGTATTTCCCCCTTGGCACCGTCTTTGCAGTATCCCATAGTTTTTCAACCGATGTGTTTTCGTTCTCATTGATTTCCATGAATTGTTTAAGTTCTTTGATTTCCTGGTTGACCCAAACATTCTTGAGCAGAGTGGTCTTTAGCTTCCAAGTGTTTGAATTTCTGCCAAATTTTTTCTTGTGGTTGAGTTCCAGTTTTAAAGCATTATGGTCTGAGAATATGCAGGAAATAATCTCAATCTTTTGGAATCAGTTGAAACCTGATTTGTGACCCAGTATATGGTCTAGTCTGGAGAAAGTTCCATGTGTGCTCGAGAAGAATGAGTATTCTGTTGTTTTAGGGTGGAATGTTCTATATATATCTATGAGGTCCATCTGGTCCAGTGTATCATTCAAAGCTCTTGTTTTCTTGTTGATTTTCTGCTTCGATGATCTGTCCGTTCTTGAGAGTGGAGTATTGAGGTCTCCTACAATAAACGTATTATTATCAATATGACTTTATTTTGGTTAACAGTTGGCTTATGTAGATTGCTGGTCCCATATTGGGGACATAGACATTTACAGTTGTTAGATCTTCTTGTTGGATAGACCCTTTAAGAATGATATAGTGTCCTTCTGTGTCTCTAACTACAGTCTTTAGCTTAAAATCTAATTTGTCTGATATAAGAATTGCTACCCCGGCTTTCTTTTGAGGTCCATTGGCATGGAAGATGCCACTTTCACTTTCAGTCTGGATGTATCTTTAGGTTCAAAATGAGTCTCTTGTAGACAGCATATGGATGGGTCCTGTCTTTTTATCCAATCTGCAACCCTGTGCCATTTTATGGGAGCATTTAGTCCGTTCACGTTGAGAGTGATTTTTCAAAGATGTGAGTTTATTGTCATCCTGTTGCCTGTAAAGTCCTTGTTTCTACAGATTGTCTCTGTAAATTTCTGTTGTATATCACTCTTGGGGTCTTTCTCCTTTTATAGAACCCCCCTTAATATTTCTTGCAGGGCCGGCTTAATGGTCACATATTCTTTCAGTTTCTGCCAGTCTTGGAAGCTCTGCATCTCTCCATCCATTCTAAATGACAACCGTGCCAGATAAAGTATTCTTGGCTGCATGTTCTTCTCATTTAGTACCCTGAATATGTCTTGCCAGCCCTTTCTGGCTTGGCAGGTCTCTGTGGATAGGTCTGACGTTATTCTGATGTTCCTCCCTCTGTACATAAGGAATCTCTTCCCCCTAACTGCCCTTAAGATGGCTTCCTTGGTTCTAAGATTTGCAAGTTTTACTATTACATGCTGGGGTGTTGGCCTGTTTTCCTTGATCTTGGAAGGGGTCCTCTCTGCCTCTGCAACACAAATGTTTGTTCCCTTCCCCAGATTAGGGAAGTTCTCAGCTACGATTTGCTCAAATACATCTTCCAGTCCTCTCTCTCTCTCCACTGCCTCTGGGATTCCAATTATTCTGACATTGGAATGCTTCATGGTGTCACTTATTTCTCTGATTTTATTTTCATGGATTCTGAGTTGTTTTTCCCTGGCCTCCTCTTTTCCCTTTTTTTTTTTTAATATTGTTTTCCAGGTCGCTTATTCGTTCTTCTGCCTCACTTACACTAGCTGTTAGATTATCTAGATTGGATTGGATCTCATTGATAGCATTTTTAAGTTCTGCCAGTTTAAAGGCTACTTAGGTAGGCTGGAGGGGCCAATGCAGCTTCACACAGAAGCAAACATTCAGAAAAGCATTAGAACTCCAAGGTGCTTTTGACCATGAAAGGCCTAACAATGACATTATTTGAGAATTTTAAAACCTAATAAAATTCCCTTTTTAATTATTTGGAGATCAAATAGTTTATCTTTTACTAGAAAGTCAATACCTAGTTATTTACCCCTTGAAAAAAGATTGCAGATAAAAATCATTTTTTTCCTTCAAAACCACAATATGTCTTGATTCTGAGATCCCAAAATTGATCTAAAAAGGAATTTAAAAATTTTATTTCTACTCAAATTTTTTTATAACAAGAAATTATGAAAATCATTAATATTTATTAAAATCAGAAAAAGTAAGAATAATTATAAAGATGCTGTCTTTCTTACCCTTATTTATTTGTTCTGGATATTCTAGGTTTGCCTCAGTAATATTTTCTTTGATACTTCTATGTTCAATATATATTATGTTAAATTTTACCTGTACAGTGAGATCTGTAGATTGATGGAAAATGCTCCAATGAATGAAAGAGGTGAAATTTATTGCTTGCCAACCTAAAAAAGTTGGTTTAGGAGATCCAAGTTAGATGATGTATGTCAAAGTATTTCTTAACCTTTAACTACCCTATAAATGATAATAGCACTTTCATTAAGGCTTCCTGAATAATTTCACATTAAATTGACAAGTAAATGTTTCTTTTTGCTTCAGGTACTAAATCAGTAGTCACAAACTCAGGTGCCCATAGAAGTGTATTAGAGTGGCTCTGTGCAATATAACGTTCTGTTAAGATGGGAGTATTCTATCTTTATTGTCCAGTACTGTAACCACTTACTTGATGTGGCTGTTGAGCACTTAAAATGGACTAATACAACTGAGAAGCAAAAAAATATTTTAATAAATTTGAATAACCACATGTAGCTAGTAACACTAGATATTATACAAACAAACCCAGAATATCAGTGATTTAACCCAAGAGAAGTTTTATTTACTTTTTATGTAATAGTCCAATGTGAATATTTCTATATGCCTGGGGCAGATCTTTCTTCTTCATCTTGTGGCTTCATCATCCCTTCAGACCTTTGAGACCTTTGTTTCCAAATGAGAAAAGGAGAGAAAAGTCCACTTCTTAAAAACCCTAGCCTGAAAATCAGAAGGATAACTCTGCTCACATTCAGTTAGTAAGAACTAGTCATGTGGCCACATCTGGATCCAGGTAACTGGAAAATGTAGTCCCTGATGAGGCAGCCACTGTCCAGCAATAAATTTGACACTCTTATAGAAAACACAAATTTTTGATAGTTTTGTCATAAAAGACCAGGCAAGTAATATACAAAAGTGAAATGGGCCAGATGTCAATGAATAATGCGCTGACTGTAAGAGGCAGGGGTAGAACTATGGCATGTCCTAAACATAGAAAAGTTATTATTCATTAACATGCCAGTGTTGCCCTGTTTTAAGATGGGACCTATGTTGCCAGATCTTTTAGGGCTTGGGGGCTTAGGGTTTTTTTTTTTTTAATTTTATTTATTTATTTGACAGAGAGAGACACAGCGAGAGAGGGAACACAAGCAGGGGGAGCGGGAGAGTGAGAAGCAGGCTTCCTGTCGATCAGGGAGCCCGATGCGGGGCTTGATCCCAGGACCCTGAGATCATGACCTGACCCGAAGGCAGATGCTTAATGACTGAGCCACCCAGGCGCCCCACTTAGGGTTTTTTAAAGTGAAAATCTGAAACCCATGTTTTTATATGAAATATTTCTCTTTTAAAAAGATTATGAATAAAACTGCTACCAACATTCATGTACAAGTTTTTCTGTGAACAAGTATTATGTTTAATTTTTAAGAAATTGCCAAATTGTTTTCCTGAATTGCTGGAACATCTTATATTCCCACCCATAATATATGAGAGTTCCAGTTGCTCTATATTCAGCACTTGATATTATCAGTATTTTTTATTTTAGCCATTGTTTTCTCTTTTTTATTTTTATTATTTATTTATTTATTTATTTATTTGTTTGTTTATTTTTTAAAGATTTTGTTAATTTATTTGACAGAAACACAGCGAGAGAGGGAACACAAGCAGGGGGAGTGGCAGAGGGAGAGGCAGGCTCCCCACTGAGCAGAGAGCCCGATGTGGGGCTCGATCCCAGGACCCTGGGATCATGACCCGAGCCAAAGGCAGACACTTAATGACTGAGCCACCCAGGCGCCCCTGTTTTCTCTTTTTTAAAGTTTATATTTAAATTCGTTAGTTAACATACAGTGTAATATTAGTTTCAGGTATATAATATAGTAATTCAACACTTCCATATAATACTCTGTAATCATCACAGGTGAATTGTTTTAATTTCAGTTTCTTATTGGCTAATGATGTTGCATATTACTTCATGTGTGTATTTCCATCTGTGTACCATCGTTGGTCAATAAGTGTTTATTCAAATCTTTTGCCCATTTTTAAATATGTTGTTTGCTTTCTTAGTGTTGAGTTTTGAGAGTTCTTTATATATTCTTTGTGGAGCTATACAACCCTTTGTGGATATGTGATTTGCTAATATTTTTTTCCAGTCAGTAATTTGTCTTTTCATTTTCTTCACAGTGCCTTTCACAGAGCAAAAGTTCTCAGTTTTGATGAGCACTTTGATAAGTCTAGGTCATAAAGATTTTTTCCTGTATTTTCTAAAAAAAATTTGATTTTTACTTATAGATCTAAGATCAATATGAGTTCCTTTTTGTGTAAGGTGTGAGGTTTAGATCAAGGTTCATTTGATGACATATGGATGTTTGATTGTTCCAAGACCATTTGTGAAGAAGTAAAAGGGGAGTTTTGTAGGCCACCGAGATGAAATAAGTGAAGGAAAAGATATTTCTTAACTTCTATATTCTTATTATGAGACTTTCTATAAGTCTTTATCTTCCCCATTGTGTACCAAGTTCATTTGCTTTAGTGTTGGCATTCTTTGAAAATTACCTAATTTTAATCAAGAACATATTTATTTACTAATGCTTTACTATAGTGAATTCTAACTATACTATTCCTTTACCATATCATTAGATTAAGAGTGTAAGCCTGTAACAAAATGCCTAGAGTTTATCTTCTAGCCAACATGGGAATAAGCTCAGTCAAAATAGAATTTAGAAGCAAAGGGGTTTAATACTTTAAATGTATAAACTATATGATTATTTTGGTCATTATACACATGATTGTTCTAACACAAATTAGCTTTAAATCTCCCTAAAATCATTCAAGAATCAACAAACCAACAAATATTTATTGAACACTTATTTTGTAGGATTTGTATTAGGTTTTGTGGAAGATAAAAAGACATAATGTATAGTGTTTTGTTCTCAGAAATTGTACACTCAAGTTGACATATAGTAAAATTTAGAGTCACAAAATCAAATGTCTTCAGTTGCAACACAGGTATTATAAATATGCCAGATGTTGGTATAAGACAACAGAGAGAGTTAGGACCTGTGTTAGCCTAGAGAATTCATTTGCTGATTAGAGCTATGCCCATAAACAAACAAACATACAGATGTCCAAAGAATCACCTTAAAAGATTGAATTTAGCATGGCCCATAGGTTTACAACCCAACCTCTGATACTGTGGATCAATCTTTATATGTCTAAAAGGACCGTGAACTTAAAAGGAGTTTGCAAGTGCACACACATATAGCTTTCTTTGCTGAAAAAGCAGATTTTTCAAATCACTCATTAGACTTATTTCTAGTTAGTGTGTATAAGTGTATGTGTATGTATGTGCATGTGTATTTCCTATGGTGAACATGGTCCTTTTATTCTCTTTTACATTTTCTTATTGGTTATTATTAGTATTTTGATTTTTCTTGTTAATCTCATGTCCACCCAATATATTGAACTCTTACTTGTTCTGCTAGGCCTGTAATATGAATTTAATTAAATAAATATGAATTTAATTAAAACTGAAGATACTGGGGCACCTGGGTAGCTCAGTCGTTAAGCGTCTGCCTTCGGCTCAGGTCATGATCCCAGTGTCCTGGGATCAAGCCCCACATCAGCTCCCTGCTCAGCAGGAAGTCTGCTTCTCCTTCTCCCTCTCCCACTCCCCCTGCTTATGTACCCTCTCTCGCTGTGTCTCTCTCTGTCAAATAAATAACTGAAGATACTGTGATTTCTGGACTTGTTCCTGTTTTAGTGAGAATGCTTCTGATTTTTCACCATTTAGTATCATGTTACTTTTGATTTCTTATATATCCCCTTAATCAGGTTGAGTAAATTTCCTTCTATTCCTAGTTTATTTGAAGCTTTAGTTTTTGTTTATTTGAATCGGGAGTTAATTAGAATATTATCAAGTACTTTTTAATATCTATTGCAATGTTCTTAACTTCATTTATATTGAACCCTACTCCAGAGATAAACCTTACTTGGACATGATATGTTTTTTATTTTAATACACTGCTACAGTCTATTAGGATTTTTGCATCTACATTTTTAAAAGATATTAACCTGGTTTTGATACCAAATTGATGCAAGCCTTATAGAATATATTGGGCAGCTTTCCATTTTATGTTCTGAAATTGTTTAAGTCAGGTAGGAATTTCTATTAATTCACTGTTTTGTGGGATTCACCTATAAAAACCATATTGCTTCTGCTCCTGATGCCTTTTTGGAAGTGGATTTTGTCTGCCTTTAAAAATCTCTTCTTAGTGGGCACCTGGGTGGCTCGGTGGGTTAAGCAACTGCCTTCGGCTCAGGTCATGATCCCAGGGTCCTGGGATCGAGTCCTGCATCAGGCTCCCCCTGCTCTGCGGAGAGTCTGCATCTCCCTCTGCCTCTGCCTGCCACTCCCCCTGCTTCTGCTCTCTCTTTCTGTCAAATAAATAAATAAAATCTTTTTAAAAAAAATCTCTTCTTTGTGCCTGGCTTTTTTTTTTTTTAACTTTTAAACTTCACCCTATATCAATTTTTATTTCGTATTCTCATAGGAAATCTTTCACTTCCTTTAGCTGTTTCCAATTTGTGAGCACAATATTGCATACAGAATTATTGAATAAATTCATGTTTTCTTTTTCTTTGAATATGATCTTTCTCGTTACTAAATGAGCTTCAAAATTTGTTTGATATTTGAATGTATTACCTAGACATACCATAATTTATATAATTAATTGCATATTTTTTAGACATTCAGGTTGTTTACAAGTTCATTAGTAAATAACCCAAATTCATATAATAATTAGAAATGAAACCCGGCAGACTTGATTTCTGAGTAAGTACTTTTATCCTTATACTATAGTATTTTCATATCATCTGTTTTATGTAGATCTATAAAAAAATGCATGTAATTGAAAGTCATTTTTGTATTCAGAAAGTCATGTAACAGTTTGACTATCAAAATGGACAAAATAAACTATAGTTAAGCAAAATAAAATTTTATATAAAAACGTGGAGTTAGGGTTTCAGTTTCTAATCACTTAAAATTAAAAATTAGATAATTTTTACTCACTTTAAGATTATATTTTAGTAAGCCCATATTTGTTATAATCATAAAGCTGATCAGATACTGTTTCAGCTTTTCTTACTTTAAATAATAATTATTTCCTGTAGCATTTAGACTTTGTGAGGTATGTTCATATATATGTATATATTCTTTATCAAATTTTTATTTAAATTGTAGTTAACATATAGTGTAATATTAGTTTCAAGAGTAGAATTTAGTGATTCATCACTTACATATAACACCCAGTGCTCCTCATAACAAGTGCCCTTCTTAATACCCATTACCCATTTAGGCCACCCCCCACCCACCTCCCTCTGTCAACCTTCGGTTTGTTCTATATCTTTCAGAGTCTCTTATGGTTTGCTTCCCTTTCTCTCTCCTTTTTTTTCCTTCCCATATGTTCATCTGTTTTGTTTCTTAAATTCCATGTATGAATGAAATCATATGGTATTTATCTTTCTCTGACTCATTTCACTTATCATAATACACTCTAGCTCCATCGATCCCATTGCAAATGGCAAGATTTCATTCTTTTTCATATTCTGTTGTGTATATATATACATATACACCACCTCTTCTTTATCCATTCATCAGTCGATGGACATTTGGGCTCTTTCCATAATTTGGCTATTATGGACATTACTGCTATAAACATTGGGGTGCATGTTCAAATCTGTATTTTTGTGTCCTTTGGGTAAATACCTAGTAGTGCAGTTGTTGGGTCATAGGGTAGTTCTATTTTTTTTTTTTTTTTGATGAACCTGCATACTGTTCCAGAGTGGCTGCACCAGTTTGCATTCCCACCAGCAGTTTGAGAAGGTTCCCTTTTCTCTGCATCCTTGCAATGTCTGTTGTTTCCCATGTTGTTAATTTTAGCCAATCTGACAGGTGTGAAGTGTTTTCTCATCATGTTTTTTTTTTTTTATTCTTATGTTAATCCCCATACATTACATCATTAGTTTTAGATGTAGTGTTCCATGATTCATTGTTTGTGCATAACACCCAGTGCTCCATGCAGAATGTGCCCTCCTCAATACCCACCACCAGCTAACCCATCCTCCCACCCCCCTCCCCTCTAGAACCCTCAGTTTGTTTTTCAGAGTCCATCGTCTCTCATGGTTCGTCTACCCCTCCGATTTCCCCCCCTTCATTCTTCCCCTCCCGCTACCTTTTTCTTTTTCTTCTTTTTTTTTTTCTTAACATATATTGCATTATTTATTTCAGAGGTACAGATCTGAGATTCAACAGTCTTGCACAATTCACAGTGCTTACCAGAGCACATACCCTCCCCAGTGTCTATCACCCAGTCACCCCATCCCTCCCACCCCACCCCCCACTCCAGCAATCCTCAGTTTGTTTCCTGCGATTAAGAATTCCTCATATCGGTGAGATCATATGATACATGTCTTTCTCTGATTGACTTATTTCGCTCAACATAATAACCTCCAGTTCCATCAACGTCGTTGCAAATGGCAAGATCTCATTCCTTTTGATGGCTGCATAATATTCCATATTATATACTGATATATACCACATCTTCTTTATCCATTCATCTGTCGATGGACATCTTGGCTCTTTCCACAGTTTGGCTATTGTGGACATTGCTGCTATAAACATCGGGGTGCACGGACCCCTTCGGATCCCTACTTTTGTATCTTTGGGGTAAATACCCAGTAGTGCAATTGCTGGATCATATGGTAGCTCTATTTTCAACTTTCTGAGGAACCTCCATACTGTTTTCTAGAGTGGCTGCACCAGCTTGCATTCCCACCAACACTGTAGGAGGGTTCCCCTTTCTCCGCATCCCCGCCAACATCTGTCGTTCCCTGACTTGTTAATTTTAGCCATTCTCACTGGTGTGAGGTGGTATCTCATTGAGGTTTTGATTTGGATTTCCCTGATGCCGAGCGATATTGAGCACTTTTTCCAGTGTCTGTTGGCCATTTGGATGTCTTCTTTGGAAAAATGTCTGTTCATGTCTTCTGCCCATTTCTTGATTGGATTATTTGTTTTTTGGGTGTTGAGTTTGATGAGTTCTTTATAGATTTTGGATACTAGCCCTTTATCTGATATGTCATTTGCAAATATCTTCTCCCATTCTGTCGGTTGTCTTTTGGTTTTGTTGACTGTTTCCTTTGCTGTGCAAAAGCTTTTTATCTTCATGAAGTCCCAATAGTTCATTTTTGCCCTTGCTTCCCTTGCCTTTGGCGATGTTTCTAGGAAGAAGTTGCTGCGGCTGAGGTCGAAGAGGTTGCTTCCTGTGTTCTCCTTTAGGATTTTGATGGACTCCTGTCTCACATTGAGGTCTTTCAACCATTTGGAGTCTATTTTTGTGTGTGGTGTAAGGAAATGGTCCAGTTTCATTCTTCTGCATGTGGCTGTCCAATTTTCCCAACACCATTTGTTGAAGAGACTGTCTTTTTTCCATTGGACATTCTTTCCTGCTTTGTCGAAGATGAGTTGACCATAGAGTTGAGGGTCCATTTCTGGGCTCTCTATTCTGTTCCATTGATCTATGTGCCTGTTTTTATGCCAGTACCATGCTGTCTTGATGATGACAGCTTTGTAATAGAGCTGGAAGTCCGGAATTGTGATGCCGCTGGCTTAACGACTGAGTCATCCAGGCACCCCCAATGTTAGATAATTTTAAAATACTCTTTATTTTGAAATACTTTCTAACTTCAACTTCTGCCTTGTTCTGTTTTGACACCTTAGTGCGTTATATTACAGATATTTGTTTACTCAGTCTGCTTCTATATAAGACTATGATTTCTTTGCATTCTCATTCCCTGGTTTGTATCTCTTACATAAAATAAACTCAAAGAATAAAATGATTAACTCATTATTTGCAAGATGGAAAATTGAAGTCCTGAGTTTTCAATAGTTTTTTGCTGTAAATTCCTTATTGATATCCCAACAATTTCAACTTTTAATTTAAAAATTTAATAATTGACAGGAAAAACATTTTTTAAATGCCTACTTGAAACCTCTTACAGATAGTTATATAATTTTTCATTTTAGTAACAGGTAGTCCTCTTTTGCTGTTTATCCTGCTATGGTCTTATTTACTATATCACTTATATATGTTGTATAATCTGAATTAAGTTAAATATCATTAGTATTTTCATCATGCAATCATGGCACTTTAAATCTAGGAAGTAATTCTCAAATCAAGGTTTGAACACTATTTCCATTAGCAAGAATAAATAGTAATAGTAAAGGGTTTAAATGTAGAGTTTTTAATAAAATTCGTTGGGCTGAATTAAGTTATTTTAAAATAGAAACCAGAATGTCATTTATTAATTTGTACTTAAGACAGGAAATATCCCCAAGTATCTAGAATATGTAAGTGCCTTATTTGTGATACTCTCTTTTCTTTTCTTTTTTTTTAGTTGACAAGCAGTTTGTTTTATTTTTAAATCTAGGATTAGATACTTGGTTTCACCAGATTATTTTTCAGTAATTTTTGAGGTGACCATATGAAGTCCGACAGTGTGATACCTCCAGCTTTGGTTTTCTTTTTCAACATTCTTTTGGCTATTAAGGCTCTTTTCTGGTTCCATACAAATTTCAGGATTATTTGTTCCAGCTCTGTGAGAAGAGTTGATGTTATTTTGATAGGGATTGCTTTGAATGTATAGATTGCTATAGGTAGCAGAGACATTTTAACAATATTTGTTCTTCCAGTGAATGAGCGTGGAACGTTTTTCCATTTCTTTGTGTCTTCCTCAATTTCTTTCATGAGTGTTCTATAGTTTTCTGAGTACAGCTCCTTTGCCTCTTTGGTTAGGTTTATTCCTAGCTATCTTAGATTTTGGGTGCAATTGTAAATGGGATCGACTCCTTAATTTCTCTTTCTTCTGGATCTCGTTGGTGTATAGATATGCAACTGATTTCTGTGCATTGATTTTATATCCTGCCACATTGCTGAATTCCTATAGGAGTTCTAGCAATTATGGGGTGGAGAATTTGGGTTCTCTACTTAGAGTACCATGTCATCTGCAAAGAGTCAGTGTTTGACTTCTTTGCCAATTTGGATGCCTTTTATTTCTTTTTGCTGTCTGATTGCTGAGGTTAGGATTTCTGGTGCTATGTTGAACAACATTGGTGAGAGTGGACATCCCTGTCGTGTTCCTGACCTTAGGGGAAAAGCTCCGTTTTTCCTCATTGAGAATGATATTCACTGTGGGCTTTTCATATATGGCTCTAAAATATTGAGGTGTGTTTCTTCTATCCCTACACAGTGAAGAGTTTTAATCAAGAAAGGATGTTGTACTTTGTCAAATGCTTTTTCTGGTTCTGTTGAGAGGATCATATGGTTCTTGTCCTTTCTTTTATGTAGTGTATCACATTGATTGATTTGTGGATGTTGAACCAACTTTACAGCCCAGGAATAAATAAAATAAAGGGGAAAAAATTAAAATTGAAAGACTAAAGAATTGAGGGGGGAAAAAATGAATTCTATATGCTATATTCCCCTAGCACTGGAGTTTTGCAGTTCTAAATGATCGATAAACTTGATCTTGGCTGGATGTTCTTGCTGATCTTCCGGGGGAGGGGCCTGTTGTGGTGATTTTCAAGTGTGTTTGTCCTGGGTAGAATTGTACCACCCTTGCCAGGGGCCAGGCTAAGTAATCTGCTCCAGATTGTTCTTTATGGTTTTTGTTCCCTGAAGGCTTTCTGCACAGCTCTAGAGGATGAGAATCAAAATGGTGGCCTCCAAATCTCCAGCCCCAGAGCCAAGAGCTCTGGGCCCCACTTCTCAGTGTGCCCTGGGGTAAATGCAGTCAATCACTCCTGTCTCCCTGGACTCTGTCTGCACTCTGCGCTCACCCAGTCTGAGACCGAGCATTTCTATGTCAGGCACATGACCCTATTTTGAGTCTCCAAACCCTGCAGACTCCTTGGTGCCCTCCTCCCAGAGTAGGAAGGGGAGTCTCACCAGTTCTGCCGCTTTTTGGGCCCCTGTTTGAAGAGTGGTCAGCTGACTGTGCCATGGTTCGTGGTATGTGGCAGCCCTGAGCAGAAAGCCCACTCCTGGGCTCACTGAGTGTATCCGGCTTCCCTGCTCCAATGCCTGGTAACTCAGTTATACTCAAGCACCCCCGGTCTTCCTGTGACCCCCAAGGATCCTAAGACCACACTGTTCCACCTAGGATTCCGCCCTGCTTTGCCACCTGAGCACCTTTCAGGCAAGGATATCTCTCACCACAGCTGACATCTAAAAGTTCCGATTTTGCACTCTGCTGCTATATCACTTTTTGGTGCCAGCTTATGGAGGCTTCCTCCCCCTGCGGTTTATCTTCCCATAAATCTCCTTGGATTCACTTCTCTGCACCTCCTACCTTATAGAAAGTGGTTGCTTTTCTATTTTTAGAGTTCCATCTATTCTTTTTTTTTTAATTTTATTTATTTATTTGACAGAGAGAGAGATAGCGAGAGCAGGAACACAAGCAGGGGGAGTGGGAGAGGGAGAAGCAGGCTTCCTGCCGAACAGGGAGCCCAATGTGGGACTCGATCCCAGGACCCTGGGATCATGACCTGAGCCAAAGGCAGACGCTTAACGACTGAGCCACCCAGGCGCCCTAGAGTTGCATCTATTCTTTTTTTAGATCTCTGGTTGAGTTTGCAGGTGTTCAGAATGATTTGATAGCTATCTAGGTGAATTCCTGGGACCAGATTAAACTAAGGTCTCCTACTCCTCCACCATCTTGGACTGATACTCTCTTTTCTGATATTGAAGTATTTATAAAGCTAAATAAGTAGTCAGAAAGTTCCTTTTTAAGCACTGAATTTGAGTAATGGTAGATAGGTAATCTTGATGTTTAAGAGCTTAGAGTACCTGATAGATACATGATAGTAGTCACAAATGCAAGCTATATGTGTAATTTAAAAGTTTTTGTAGTCACATTTTAAAAACTAAAAGCAGCAGATGAAGTTAATTTTAAAACTATAGCTTAACTCAATATATCCACCATATTATTTTAAAATGTATTCAGTATTTTTTAATTAGCCTTTTTTATACTAAGTACTTTAAATCTGGTACATATTTTACACTTAATGTGCATCTCAGTTACATCCTTCAATTACTTGTGGAAATTACTGAATCACCCTGTATCTCAGTATCCCAATTTTTACAATGGCAACTGTTATGAGAATTAAATTAGGGGCACCTGGGTGACTCAGTAGTTAACCGTCTGCCTTCAGCTCAGGTCATGATCCCAGCCTCCTGGGATCAAGCCCTGCATCGGGTTCCCTGCTCATGGGGAAGCCTGCTTCTCCCTCTCCCGCTCCCCCGCTTTTGTTCTCTCTCTCACTATATCTCTCTCTGTCAAATAAATAAATAAAATCTTCTTTTAAAAAAGAATTAAATTAGATAATATATAACATGTCTGGCAATTGATAAGTGTTACATAATTCTTAGCTACTTTCTTAAAAAAACATTTTCAAACAGGTGATCATGGCAGTAATGACTTCAGTGCCTTAAGGCAAAGATCATATTTTAGGGATTAAATTGTAACCCTTAAACACTCATCTCTTTTCCTTGGACAGTGCTGGACACACACACATCTCTCCAAGTCCTTGTTTAAATTACTTTTAAAAAGAAGCAAAATCATTATTGGTTCATCAATTGTGACTCACGTACAACACTAATATAAGATGTTAATAACAAGGAAAACTGGTGGGGCATCTGGGAAATAAACCTCTTTACTTTCTACTCAATTTTTCTGTAAATTCAAAACTACTCTATAAAAAGTAAATTATGTTAATTAAAAACAAACCAAAAAGGCAAATATCATATCTGTTATTAGTTCTTGCTACATCTTAGTTGTGACAGAATCCATCAGTAAAAGTGGTAACATTACTAAAAGTATCAATAAGAGAAGTTTATAGTTAAAAATATAACTTAATGTTTCCTCTTTTAGTAGTCATTCATTATCCACCTCTTTTTAAGTAACATATGGAAAACTTAAGCATGAAAAGGTCGTTTTTATTCCATGGTCATTGGGGCGGGCAATGGGCAATTATTGGTGGCATTCTGATGCTAATGGCAGAAATACTCCATATATTTTTATAGACTATTGCCAGTTTTGAGAATATTTTCTTTTCCTAATTTCAGGTTGGGTGGGACTATATCAGCATACAAGATAGTACCAGATGAAATAGAAGAAATCAAGGTATAGTATGCCATTTTTCATCTCTAAGAAGACTTAGTATCTTGCCGGGTAGGTGGGGGAAGGATTGCTTTTTCTTTATACTATTGAATGTTTGGGTGTGTTGGGATCTCATTTAATTCAGTTATCTATTTTAATTAAAAAATATAAGGTAACCCCCATCAGATTTCAATCACCATTATCAATGCATTTCTTGAAAATTATTTGGAAGATCAAAAAGGAACACTTCATGTGAAATTCATTGAAAATCTACTTAAGAAACACTATATATAGCATTAGTGTGCATAATGGATTATCTTTCTATCTTGTTTTAATTTATTTTCCCTGTAGGCTTTCACTAATTATAAGTACCAATCTTCTAGAAAATATTTTCTGGTTCCACTGAAAACACAGTATGCCAATTGCAATTTAAAGTCTGTAGTACGTGGGGCACCTGGGTGGCTTAGTCGTTAAGTGTCTGCCTTTGGCTCAGGTCATGATCCCAGCGTCCTGGGATCAAGCCCCGCATCGGCTCCCTGCTCAGCAGGAAGCCTGCTTCTCCCTCTCCTGCTCCCCTTGCTTGTATTCCTTCTCTTGCTGTGTCTCTCTCTCTGTCAAATAAATAAATAAATAAATCTTTAAAAAAATAAAATAAAATTTATAGTACATTAAATGAAAACTTGACCTTACTCTTTGAAAATTACATAATCTGCATTCTTCTGTTGTTAACATTTTACCCAGTCCTATGGACTGTTAGTCTTCTGGCATATCATGTGGCCCTTCCCCAAGAGCAATTTACAATCTAATCAGAACTGAACTTATTATCTATTATATAAATAAAATTTAACAACTTGATAGCAATAGTCAAGGATAGCAATACTGAGTTAAATTGTTAACAATGACATTTAAAGATCCAAACAAATCATCAAGCTTAATTTAATCAAGCTTTCCAAAATCAGGTTCAATAAATTCAAATCTTAGTCAATAATCGTTCATTTGCTCACATTATTTTCAAATCAGTTAATGTCATTGGTCTTTATTATGTAATATACTATTAGTTTCAATATGTCTGGTGTTCTGTATAGCCAATATCAGAAATTAATCCAATAATTATATTCTAGCAGGGGAAAAAAAAAAACAGGAGTGTGAAAAGACCCATTCCAACTTTATATATATTCATAAAATACTTTGGTTGACAGAAACCTTAAGTCCAATCCAGCTTGTGTTGCTATTAACTTAAAGAGGAGATAAAAGAGAAGGAATAAGTTTGAGAGGAAAGAGGGTAAGTTTTGGACTTATAAATTTAAGGTCCCTCTCAGATAACCAAATACCCATTAAGTCATTGGTTAAATCAGCCAGAACCTCAGAAGAAAGATAATTTTATCTTTCAGTTGATACTGGGATTTGTCCTTATCCAAGAATTAGTTGAGGGCATGCTAGTTAATGGAATCACCTAAAAAAGCTCTATGAAGTAATAGCAGTAGACCAAAACTGTTGACCTGTCCAAGAACCTGTCCAAGGATTCATATATTTTTTTATTAGTTTAATTAATTAGAAGAAACATTGCTATGTTTTATAGTGACTTTTCTCTAAAGAAATAATTTTTTCATTGTGTTTTTTGAAATTCTAGAATTATAAGAGTTGTCCCTCAGGAGATTCCTTCAAAAAAACATGATTCATGATGACATTACTCTATGATTTTTTAAAATTAATTACTGGAATTATATCTAAAACAGCTTCAGAGAGTTTGAAGCCTGAGGCATAAAAGATATGAAATTGATTCTTGTTTCAAAAGTGTTAGAAGAAAACTTGCTATAAAATATTTCATCAACATTTATTTGATGGCACCATTATCATTTTCAACTGAAATCAGATATAATCTTTTTGTTTTGATTGGAGAAAATGTGAAACATCTGGTTGTAATGTTCATTTTAGTTGGCAAATAACTGAGTAATTTTAAATTATCTGAATAGTACAATTGAGTTTAAATTTGAAATACATCCACAATATACCATGTATAAATAAATATACATGTGTATTTTTATTATTAAAATATGATTGATTAATAAAACATAATTCAATTTTTACAAAGTATGGTAATCTTCACAATATTTCTAGCACCAGAAATTATTATTTAGTTAATACATAGTTTGAATTAAGCATTTGTTGGTTGATTACAATAAATCACCACATAGTTGATGGATGGCCAAAAGCTTAAGAGGTAAAGTGCAAATTCATTCCTGGCCCAATCATGACCATCTGTTCCACCCAATATCCTGAGTTCTTATTATTTCATTTAGTTTTATTTTTATACCCATCCCTAAATATTATAATTTATTTGTGTTTCTCTTTGAATTTTATATGAATTGAATCGCAATGTATACATTCTCTTGTGCCTTCTTTGGTTCAACACTGTGAGATTTATTCATATTGTTATCTATAGCTAAGATTTTGGGGGGGGTTGTTATTATTTTTTTTTTCTGTAAAATACTCCATTGTGCCACAAATTATTGAGACATCCTACTCTTGAGGGCCATTCACCTTGCTTCCATCTGGAGCTATTATGAAAAATGATGGTATAAAATCTTATAAAAGCATCCTGTGTAAGAGTTTCTTTGAGGTATATACTGAAAAATGGAATTCCTGAGTTTTAAGTAATGTGTATTTTCAACTTTTCTGTATGAAATCGAACTGTTTTCCAAATAGTTATGGCAGGTATACTACCACCTTGGGTGTATTTATTTTATTTTATTTTATTTTATTTATTTATTTTTAAGATTTTATTTATTTATTTGAGAGAGAGACAGACAGAATGAGAGACAGAGAACATGAGAGGGAGGAGGGTCAGAGGGAGAAGCAGACTCCCTGCCAAGCAGGGAGCCTGATGCGGGACTCGATCCCGGGACTCCAGGATCATGACCTGAGCCGAAGGCAGTCGCTTAACCAACTGAGCCACCCAGGCGCCCTGTATTTATTTTAAATAGAAATGTTTAGATATTCTTTATCTGTAATTTATATTGGTATAAATTTATTTTTATATATGGGATGACTAAACTTACAAAATATTTTTCAAATGTATCTTTATTTTCCCAGCCCAATTTATTGAAAAAAACAAAAAAACAAATTGTCCCCCACTGGTTTGAATTGCCTCATTTATTATATACTAAATTTTCATATGCCTTGATACACACATACACATATATAAGTCTGTCTTTTCCTGAACTTTTGATTCACCTATCTATTTATTCCATTGCTAGCACCATACTGTTTTGGTTATAGTACTTTTTTTTAACATAATAGGAAAGGTTTGTGGGGGTTTTTTATACTGTTGGCTCATATATTAATTGCTTCAGGTAATATTATAGTAAGTTTATCAAGTTTCAAAAGTATCCCTACTGAGGAAACTTGTGGTGCTAGCCAAATACAGTAGCTCTGTTCTTCCCAAATCTTTTCTTTTACAACTAAAAATTCCTGGACATTATAAAATAAACAAGCATAGAAAGACTCTGAAGGAGGAAGAAGAAATCAGACTTTCTAAGGACTTCAGGACTTGAGGAATGACACAGCAATGAGTTAGCTGGGTTTCCTTTTTGCCTCCTATTTACTCTCAACAGGACACTGATGAAGGCTCCAATCTGGAAACACCAACAGGCACAGACAAAACAAAACAAAAACACTTAGGAAATCCTGTCATTCAAGCCATAGGACCCAGGATAGGGGTGGACTAACAGAACAAAAGCCTTTGGCAATACTCACCTTACTCCAGCCAAACACCAATGGGAAAACTACTTAGTTCCCCCACAGTTTTAGCACAGCCAAGCAGGAAGCTGATCTTCCACCTCACCCCTGCTACCCACAGAAGCAGATGGCAAAGCTTTGAATCCCTCCCCTGGTAGTGTTTATTGGCAGGACGGGTGGGGAGCTGTTCAGTCTCCCACACTCCCACAAAATAGACAGTGCTCTGATTTCCCTGCTAGGATAGGATCTTCCATCAGCTCAGGGAAAACAGGCTGTGTTCTGCTTTCTATGACACGATATTGTTAGTGGACTCCAGTGATGAGCTGAGTCTCTACCCCCACCCAGCAGCAGTAAGACTAAAGAGACCACGCACGGTGGAGCTACTCACCACTCTCCTTTACCTTCCCTTTCCTGTGTCTCTGAGGCCTATAAGGGAGATGTGACTCCATCCCTGTCTGCATCAATAAGGCTGAATGAGATGGGGATAATTGATATTCCGTTCTTAGTAAGTTTTAACCTTCTACTTCCCCTCTTGGTGTCAGCAGGGCCCAGCAGGGAGGTGAACATCTACCCCTACCAACAATGTGAAGCAAAGTGGTGCCCCACTTTTTGGCCAAGAGAGGACCTGAACTTCTACCCTACTGTCTTTAATGAAGCAGTATAAATGAGTGCCTCAATTTTGCCAGAGTGGTGTCAGTGGGACCCAGAAAGAAGCTGAACATATATATTTATATTGCCCTCATACAATATTATAACAAAGGGACATCTGCTAAAAAAGATTAAATAAGATTGAGAGTTTCATAATATCCAAAATGTCCTGGGTACAGTAAAAAATCATACCAAGAACAAGGAAAATCACAACTTCAGTGGGGGGGGAAAAAAGTCAACAGATAACACAAAGATGAATCAGATGTTAGAATTATCTGACAAAGATTTCAAAGCAGTAATCATAAAAATGCTTCAACAAGCAATTACTAATTTTCTTGAAACAAATGAAAATAGAAATTACAAAAAGGAACAAAATATTAATTACAGAACTGAAAAGTACAATCACCAATATAAATGGCTGATTGGGGGAGGGTGGTGGAAAACAGTTGTGCCAGAAGGAAGTGGAACAATATTTTTCAAGTGCTGATATAAAGAACTGTCAATCACCAAGTCCAAATCCAGTGAAATTATTCTTCAGTAATCAAAGGGAAATGAGGACACATTCAAACAAAAGAAAACTTAAAGAATGTCTCGAAAAAACCTACCCTGTATGAATGGATAAATAAATTCTCCGAAGAGAATTGGAGAGGAAATGAAAAAACTTAAGAAATAAAAGGAGGGGAAAAGGAAAATGATAACAGAAAAATGCTTGAAACTTCAGAAAGGAAAGAAAAACAGCAGAATAGATAAATATAGTAGACTGTCTTTTCTTACGGTTTTCTTAAGTCACATTTGACGGTTGAAGCAAAAATTTTAACACTGTATGATGTGGTGCACAATGCATGTAGAGCAAATAACACAATATTTAAAATGTAGCAACATAAAGGGTGACTAAATGGAAGTAAATTTTCTGCATTTCACTTGAAATGATAGATGTTAATACAAGTAGACTGCAATAAGTCATATTTGTAATTATAATACAGAAAGTATCCACTCAAAGCAACCACTAGAAACAATGTACAAAATGATATACTCAAAAACACTGTAAATTAAGATGGAATCCTAAAGTTTGTTCAAGTAATCCCCAATTAGGAATGAGAAACAAGACAGAAACAGAAGACAAATAATAAAATGACATATTTAAGTCCTAAGATATCAGTAATTACCTTAAATATAAATAATTTAAATATACCAGTGGAAAGACAGAAATTGACATAATGGGTTTTTAGAAATGATCCAATATATGTCATTCTCAAGAAACTCATTTCAAAAACAATGACATAGGTGGATTGAAAGTAAAAAGATATACTATGAAAATATTAATTTTTAGAGAAAAGTTCTCAAGTCAGTAATTCATATTTCTTTCTCAAGAAACTAGAAAAAGATGAGCCAGATATTGTCAAAGCAAGACCAGTAATACTCAAGAATTGGTATCAGTGAAATTGAAAACAGTAAAACAATGGGGAAAAATCAATGGAATAAAAAGCTGACTCTTAAAAACTCAATAAAATTGATACACACTAGACTAAAAAAGATAAAGGAGAAAAGATAAAATTACTGATACCAGGATTGAACAAAGACTATCACTACAAATCTTCCATCAATTAAATGGATAATTAGAAAATACTATGAAAAATTTTATACTCATAAATTGGACAACTTAGCAGAAATGGACCACTTCCTCAAAACCCACAAACTACCAAAATTAACCAAGACCAAGTAGACATTATGTGTAGTCTTATAACCATGAAAGACATTAAATTCATGATGAAAAATCTCCTAAAAAACAAATCTGCATGCCAGATGGTTTTACTGGAGAACTCTACCAAACATTAAAGAAGAATTGACATCAGTTTTAGTCAGTCTTTTCCAGAAAATACAAGGGGAGGAAATACTACCCACCTTATTTTATGAGGCTAGTATTACTCTGCTAATAAATCAGAAAAACATAGTACAAAAAATGAAAACTGCAGACCAGTACTTACCATGAACTCAAAATCTACAGATATTACCAAATCAAATCCAACAAGGTATTAAAAAAATTTTACACCACTACCAAATGAGATTTATTTGAGGCATGCAAAACTTGTCCAACATGGGAAAAGTAATCAGTCTAATCCACCATATCAACAAGCTAAAGAAGAAAGATTGTATGATTATATCAATTGATGTAGAAAAAATGTTTGACAAAATCAAAAAATCCATTCATGATAAAAAAAAAAAACATTCAGCAAACTAGAAATAGAGGGAAACTTCCTGAACTTGATAAAGAACATCTACAAAAAACTTACTGCTAAAACATACTTAATGGTGAAAAAAAAAATGAGTGCTCTCCTTTAAGATCAGGAGCAAAGCAAGGTTGTCTGCTGTCACTACTTTTTTCCAACTGAGTACTATAAATTTTAAGTAGTACAATAAGGCAAGAAAAGTATTAAAAGGCACAAAGGTTGGCAAGTAAGAAACAAAACTCCCTATTTGCAGATTGTATGATTGTCTACATAGAAAAAAGTATCTACAGAAAAATTCCTACAACTAATAAGTCAAGTGAGTTAATTTGGGGAATGTAAGCAACACGCACACACACACACACAAACTCCAGTTGCATTTTTATATGCTCACAACAGTTGGAAACTGAAATTTAAACAGTACTATTAACCATCACTCCAAATAAAGTTGAATACTTAGGCATACACTGAAGAACACACATATGTTAATCTGTATGCCGAAAACTCCAAAACGCTAAAGAAATAAAGGAACACCTAAAAAAATGGGCAGACAAGCTATATTCATGAATTGAGAGATTGAACACACTAAAGATGTCAATTCTTCCCATATTGATATATATAGTTTTATGCAATTCCTATCAAAAACCCAGCGTTTTCTTGTAGACATACAATTATGTAAATTTATTCTAAAATTATATGGAAAAGCCTAGGTCCTAGGACAGTTAACACAATTTTGAAAAAGAACAAAGTGGAAGGACTATCCAATGATACTCTATCCAGTGATGAGGTTTACAGTAATCAAAACAGTGTAGTTTTGGTAGAAAGACAGACATGTCAAACAGAATAGACAACCCATAAGACTTACACAGATATGTTCTTTATTTTTAAGATTTTATTTATTTATTAGAGAGAGAGAGCATGCAATAGCAGGGGGAGCAGCTGGCAGAGGAAGAAGTAGGCTCCCCACTGAGCAAGGAGCCCGATGCGGGACTCGATCCCAGGACCCTGGGATCATGACCTGAGCCGAAGGCAGACGCTTAACCGACTGAGCCACCCAGGTGTCCCCACAGATATGTTCAATAGATTTTTTAATAAAGCTGCAAAAGCAATTCAATGAATAACCTTTTCAACAAATGATGTTGGAACCATTGGATATCCATAATCCAAAAAAAATGAACCTCAACCTAAATCTCACACCTTGTACAAAAATTAACTCAATTTTAGCCATTCTGAGTGGTGTGAGGTGCTATCTCATTTAGTTTTGATTTGTATTTCCCTGATGATGAGTTTTGTTGAGCATCTTTTCAGGTGTCTGTTAGCTATCTGGATGTCTTTAGAAAAATGTCTATTCATGTCTTCTGCCCTTTTCTTAACTGGAGTATTTGTTTTTTGAGTGTTGAGTTTGATAAGTTCTTTATAAATTTTAGATACTAACCCTTTATCAGATATGTCATTTGCAAATATCTTCTGCCATTCCATAGGTTGCCTTTAAGTTTTTGTGATTGTTTCCTTCACTGTGCAGAAGCTAATTTTATCTTGATGAAGTCCCAATAGTTTATTTTTACTTTTGTTTCCCTTGCCTCAGGAGACATATCTAGTAAGAAGTTGCTACAGTTGATGTGAAGGAGGATACTTCTGTGTTCTCCTCTAGGATTTTGATGGATTCCTTCCTCACATTTAGGTCTTTCATCCATTTTGAATTTATTTTTGTATATGGTGTAAGAAAGTGGTCCAGTTTCATTCTTTTGCATGTTGCTGTCCAGTTTTCCCAACAGCATTTGTTGAAGAGACAGTCTTTTTTCCATTAGAGATTCTTTGTCGAAGATTAGTTGGCCATATAGTTGTGGGTTCATTTCTAGGTCTTCTATTCTGTTCCATCAGTCTGTGTCTGTTTTTATGCCAGTACCATATCGTCTTGATCACCAGAACTTTGTGATATAACTCGAAGCCTAGAATTGTGATGCTTCTAGCTTTGCTTTTCTTTTTCAAGGTTGCTTTGGCTATTCAGGGTCTTTTGTGGTTCCATACAAATTTTAGGATTGTTTGTTATAGCTCTGTGAAAAATGCTTGTGTTATTTTGATAGAGATTGCATTAAATGTGTAAATTGCTTTGTTTAGTACAGACGTTTTAACAATATTTGTTCTTCCAATCCATGAGCCCGGAATGTTTTTTCCATTTTTGTGCCTTCTTCAATTTCTTACATTTTTTAGTTTAAAGGCCTTTCATCTCTTTGGTTAAATTTATTC
Organism: Neomonachus schauinslandi; assembly: GCF_002201575.2. Lineage (NCBI taxonomy): Eukaryota > Metazoa > Chordata > Mammalia > Carnivora > Phocidae > Neomonachus > Neomonachus schauinslandi. The sequence goes on along the minus strand of NC_058411.1, from coordinate 33,478,720 downwards.
CTAGGCATTTTATTCTTTTGAATGCAATTGTAAGGGGGATTGTTTCTTGATTTCTTTTTCTGGTAATTCATTATTAGTGTATAAATTTAACAGATTTTTTTGCATAATAATGTCATATCCTGAAGCTTTACTGAATTACCTTATTCGAATAATTTTTTTGGGTGCAGTATTAGGGTTTCTATACATAGTATGTCATCTGCAAATAGTGATAGTTCTCCTTCTTCCTTTTCAGTTTGGATACCTTTTCTTACCTAATTGCTGTGGCTAAGGCTTTTAATACTACTTCAAATAAAACCAGTACGTGCTGATATCCTTGTCTTATTCTTGATCTTAGATAAAAAGCTTTGAGCTTTTCACTATTGAGTATGATATTTGCTATGGGTGTGACATATATGGCCTTTATTATGTTGAGATACACTCCCTCTATACCCACTTTGTTGAGGCCTTTTATCATAAGTGGGGATTGTATTTTGTCAAATGCTTTTTGTGCATATATTGAGATGATTATGTGATTTTTCTTTCATTTTTTAATGGGTATAATGTTGATTAATTTGTGTTTGTTGAACCATTCTTGTATCCCTGGAATAAAGCCCCACTTTGATCATGGTTTATGATCTTTTTAATGTATTACTGAATTCAGTTTGCTAATATTTTGTTCAAGATTTTTGCATCTCTATCAATATTGGATTATAATTTTTATTTTTTGCAGTGTCCTTTTCTGGTTTTGGTGTCAGGGTAATGCTGGCCTTGTAAAATGAGTTTGAAAGCATTTCTTCCTGTTCAGCTTTTTGGAGAAGTTTGAGAAGGATAGATATTAAATCATTTTTGAATGTTTGATAGAATTCACCAGTGAAGCCATGGGATCTTTTTCTTTGGGGGATGTTTTTGATTACTGATTCAATCTCCTTACTTGTGATCACTTTATTTATGTTTTCTGTTTCTTCCTGATTCAGTCTTTAAGATAGTATATATCTAGGAATTTATCTTTTTTTTTCCCCCTAGGTTGTCCAATTTGTTGGCATGTAATTGTTCATAGTAATCTCTTATGATCCTCTGTAGTTCTGTGGTATAAGTTGTAACTTCTCCTCTTCATTTCTGATTTATTTGAGCCCACTCTCTTTTTTACCTGGGGGAATCTAGCTAAAGTTTTATCATTTTTGTTTATTTTTTCAAAGAACCAGCTCTTAGTTTCACTGATCTTTCCTTTTGTCTTTTTAGTCTTTATTTCATTTATCTCATTCTGTTATTTATTGAATCCTTCCTTATACTACCATTGGGCTTGGTTTGTTCTTTTTCTAGTTCCTTTACCAGTATAAATTTAGCTTGTTTGAGATTTTTCTTGTTTCCTCAAGTAGGCTTGTATTGCTATGAATATCTCTCTTAGAACTGTTGTTGCTTCATGCAATAGATTTTGGTATTTCCTTTTTTTGTTTTCATTTTTCTCAATTTTTTTTTTTTACTTCTTTTTATTTCTTTGGTGACCCAGCGGTTGTTCAGTAGTATTTTGCTTAATCTCCATGTATTTGTAATGTTTTCCAATTTCCTTCTTGTAATTGATTTCTAGTTTCACATCATTGTGGTAGGAAAAGATGCTTTATATGATTTCAGTCTTCTTGAATTTATTGAGACTTACCTTATGGCCTAACATGTGGAGTATCCTGGAGAATGTTCCATGTGCACTTGAGAAGAATGTGTATTTGCTGCTTTTGGATGGAGAGTTCTACATATATCTATTAAGTCCATCTGATCTAATATGTTATTTAAGACTGGTGCTTCCTTATGATTTTCTGTCTAGATAATTTATCTTTTGATGTAAGTAGGGTGTTAAAAGTCCCCTACTATTATTATATTGGTGTCAATTTCCCCCTTTAGGTCTGCTAATAATAGCTGTATTATTTTGGTGCTCCTGTGTTGGGTGCTTATACATTTATAAATGTTATATCTTCCTGCTGCATTATCATTATGTAATGCCCTTCTTTGTCTTTTGTTGCAGTCTTTGTTTTAAAATCTGTTTTGTCTGATGTGAGTATAGCTATACTATTTGCATTTACATGGAATATCTTTTTACATCCCTTCATTTTCAGTCAGTGTATGTCTTTACGTCCAAAGTGAGTCTCTTGTAGAAAGTATGTAGATGAGTCTTGTTTTTTTTTTTTCCTTTCAGTCACTCTGCATCTTTTGATTGGAGCATTTAGTCCATTTTCATTTAAAGTAATTATGGATGGGTATATACTTCTTGCCATTTTGTTCTTTGTTTTCTGGCTGTTTTTGTAGTTCCTCTCTGCTGCTTCTCTCTTGCGGTTGTTGTCTTTCTTTAGTGTTATGTTTACATTACTTTTATATTATCTTTTGTGTATTACTATAAGTTTTTGCTTTGTGGTTACCGTGAGGTTCACATATAACATTCTAAGTATAGAACTGTCTATTTAGGTTGATAGCAACTTAAATTTGAATACATTCCCAAACTATATTTTTACAACTTCTCCCTAAGTTTTATGTTATTATTTTTTATTTACTTTTTAAGTTTTTTTTATTTATTTGACCGAGAGATAGAGAGAGTCAGAGAGCACAAGCCAGGGGAATGGCAGAGGGAAAGGGAGAAGCAGGCTCCCTGCTGAGCAGGGAACCCAATGCGGGGCTTGATCCCAGTCCCCTGGGATCATGACTGAGCTGACGATAGACGCTTAACCAACTAAGCCACCCAGGCGCCTCAAGTTTTATGTTTTTAAAGTCACATTTTACCTCTTTTTATTGTATGTGTGCCTTAACCAATTATTTTAGTTTAATTTTGTTACTTTTGTTTTTTACCCTTCACAGTAGATTCACAAGTGACTTATCTACTATCTTCACTATATAGTTATCTTTTCTGGTGAGATTTTTACTTTTATATATTTTCTTGTTATTATTTAGTGCCATTTCTTTTCTGTTTAAAAAATTCCCTTTAACATTTCTTATAATGCCAGTTTATTGGTGATGAACACCTTAAGCTTTTGCTTATCTGAAAGATTCTTTATCTCTCCTTCAATTCTGAATGATAATCTTGTCAGGTAGGGATTTCTTTGTTTGAATTTCTTCTTTTAGGACTTCAAATATGTCATGCAACTTTCTTCTGACCTCAAAGTTTTGCCTGAGAAATCTGCTGATAGCTTTATTGGGTTTCCCCTGTATTTAATAAGTTGCTTTTCTCTTGCTGCCTTTCAGATTCTCTCTTTATCTTTAACTTTTACATTTTAATTAGAATATGTCTTGATGGGTCTTTGGGTCCATTTTTTTTTTTTTAAACTCTGGGCTTCCTGGACATGGATGTCTATTTCTTTCCCCATGTTAGAGAAGTTACAGCAGCTATTTCTTTTCTGTCCCTTTCTGTCTCTCTATCTCTTCTCCTTCACAAATGTTATCCCACTTAATGTTCTGTCGGTCTCTTAAGTTGTCTTCATTTAAAAAAATTCCTTTTTCTATTTGCTGCTCTGTCTGGTGAGTGCTAATGCTTTGTTTTTCAGCTCACTGATCCTTTCATTCTTCATTTCAGTAGTCAACTGTTGAACTCCTCTAGTGTATTTTTCAATTCAGTTACTGTATTCTTTAGTTCTGTGTCTTCTGTTTGATACTTTCTTATATTTTTTGTGTCTTTGTTAAAGTTTTCACTGTGTCCTTCCGTTCTTCTCCTGAGAGTTCAGTGAGCACCTTTATGGCCATTGTTTTGATTTATTTATCAGATAATTTATCTCTATAACATTAAGGCCTTTTTTGAGGTTTTGTCTTGTTTTCACAACTGGAAAATATTTATCTGTTTCTTCATTTTGCTTAACTCTCTGTTTACTTCTATGTATTAGGCAAAACAGCTACCTCCTCTCAGTCTTGAAGGAATTGTCTTATGTAGGTGATGAACCTTTTCAGTTACCCTTGCACTTGTTCTTGGTTATCTTTTGAACCTCTGTGATTGTCTAAATATGCTGATTTATTTTTGATATGTCCTTGTTTTTGAGGATCTTTCAAGACTTCTCAGTGTTCCAAGAGAAGGAATCTCATTAGCATCTACTTTCAGGCTGAGCAGAAGACCCTCGGGCAGCAGGTTAATGGTTCAGTGTATTGTCTATTTTGGTAATTTTACATTTGCACTTGAAAAAGTCTGTACGTTCTGCAGTGTTGGATTTAGTGTTGTATATAAATAACTATGAGGGAGATTTATCTATTACTCCTTTTAATTATGTCAAATTCTTCCATATATTTTTTGTAGCTCTGTTACTGTTTATAAATATTTTTATATCTGCTTATTGAACTGATTCTTTTATCAGTACAAAATATCCTTCATCTAACATTTCTTGCCTTATAGTCTACTTGGTTTGATATAATATTGCTACAACCACTTTACTTTGGTTGATGTTTGCATAACATTTATTTTTCTATCATATACTTTTTTCCTTTCTTGTTATATTTAAAATATAAATGTCTCTTATAAGCATCTTCATACTTTTTCTGAAACACTTGTTTTTCACTTACAGCATGTAGGCCATTTACATTTATTATAATTATTAATATAGTCTTTATTGTTTGTTTCCTATTTGGCTCATTAGTTTCTGTCTCCTCTCCTTTTCTGTTGTCCTTTAGATTAATAGAGTAGCTTATATTATTTAGTTTTTTCCTTTTATTAATTTGTTACATATAGTTTGAGTGGGCTTTGTTGTGGGGGTTTTTTGGATTTTTTGCTGGCTTTTTTTTTTGGTGATTTATCCCAGGGTGCATTACAACTATGCACCTGTTACCTTTTTAATACTAATCATCACGGGGCACCTGGGTGGCTCAGTCGTTAAGCGTCTGCCTTCGGCTCAGGTCATGATCCTAGGGTCCTGGGATTGAGCCCCACATCGGGCTCCCCACTCCGTGGGAAGCCTGCTTCTCCCTCTCCCACTCCCCCTGCTTGTGTTCCCTCTCTCACTGTGTCTCTCTCTGTCAAATAAATAAATAAAATTAAAAAAAAAATACTAATCATCACTTTTGCCATTTCCCATAGTGACTTGGGGAGATTTTTAAACATTTCTTTTGACTATTGCTTCTTCCCATTCTGTCTTCTCTTTTGGGGGTTTAATTATACAGATATTAGACCTTTTGAAAGTATGTTCCACATACATGGTTTGCCCTGTTTGTTCATTCTTCCTACTTTCTCTACATCAGTTTATACCTTTTTTGTTTATTTGTCTTTAATATTCTTGCATTCTACAGCATTTTTTCTTTTGACCTATGTTTATATTCTTTAATCCTGATAAACCTATCTGTTTAGATCTGAGTTCCAGTATATTGTATGTATGTGTCCATTTAATTTTTTTCTAGATTCTAATTTTCTGTTGAAATTCTCCATCATTTCATCTATTAAAAAAAAAAACAACTTTCTTCTATTTTCTTGAATGTATTAATTATGGTTTACTTTAAAGTTCTTGGCTGCAAACTCCCCAGGCATCTGTTACGGGGTTTTTCATCTGTGTGTTTGTTTTTGTTTTTGTTTTTTTTATCTTAGTATTGGGTCCTATTTTCTTGCATGCCAAATAATTTTTATAAATTTATTTTATATGTTAAAGAACCATATTGTTTGTAAATGATTTATCGCTCATCATAGAATGTCTCCCTTTCTACTGATAGGCAGAACGTATGAGAAACTGATTACTCCAGTCCAGTCAGGAACTGATCTGGTTTAGAGCTGGATTGAGAATAGTGGGTTTACATCCCTTTATTCCTGAATGACAACAGGAGATTTAGCTCTGATAGGCATAGGGTCCAGCCTAGCTCTCTTACCTGCAGCCTAACCAATATAAGCCTCAAAAACTGGCAAATATCTTGAAGGGGAAACTAGCATTGTTCTATGGTCAGACTTCCCTAGCAGGCCTTTGTTTTTTAAGCACCATGAAGAATGCAAAAGATTTTATTCTGTCTTTAATCTTGTTGTCTCATTTTACAGCCTTGTGTACAGCACCACAATCTAGTGGTTCTAAGGAGAAAAACAGCCATGTGTTTGAGTGTATTCAGATTTCTAATTTCTAAATGCCTAAAAGCTTTCTGGTTTATTTTCCTCCCAGTAGAGACTCTCCTCATGGAAAAGCTGATGGTCAGCCCTTTGACCCAAATCAGCAAATACCCCCAGTAAGGATGGGTTGCTGGGTAGATGTGAAAAGCTGGAGAATGTTAGTTTAACTCAGAAATGTTTTCCCATTTCTGGAATTTTACTTTGTCTAATTTATTGCTTCTGTAGTTCTCCTATATCTTTAAAAGTAAGATTTTTGTAATTATCTGATTTTGTTTACTTGTTACTGTATGGTATTGACCTGCTGTGACCTACTGCATTCTGCCCAAAAGCAGGAATCCTTTTATATTTTTTTTAACTAATTATTGCCAGGATATAGAAAAGCTGTTTGGTTTGTGTATAAATCCTTTATTAGTGAAACACTTTTATTATATCTAGTAGTATATTAGTTGATTAAGCTTTATTAATGTGAAATTATAAAGTAAAATCATTTTGCCAGAATTCTGGTTTGTTTGTTTAATGTTTGATCTATCAGGCACTGTTGTAAGTGCTTTACAAATGCTAACTTGTTTTAATTTTCATTAAAAAAAATAAGGTAGGTATTATTATTGTTCCTGTTCATAAGTGAGAAAAATGAGGCAAACAGAGTTTAAGTGATATGCCCAAAATCACACAGCAACTTGTGCTGGAACCAGATTCATACTCAGAATCTGGATCCTTTTATCATCATAAGAGTTGTATTAGCATAGATATAAAATATTATTCACCTAGTCTTTCTACGTGAATACTGCAAACCCACTTAGAAACAGATTACTTCAATGTGTTACTTTCTGATACCCCCTTCATCTCTTTTTTTCCCCAAGTTTTTATTTAAATTCCAGTTGGTTAACATACAGTGTAATATTCATTTTAGGTATAGAATTTAGTGATTCAGCACTTACATACGGTACCTGGTGCTCATTACAAGTGCCCTCCTTAATTGCCATCACCTATTTAACCCATCCCCCTACCCACCTCCCCTCTGATAACCATCAGTTTGTTCTCTATAGTTAAGATCTGTTTCTTGGTTTTCCTGTCTTTTTTCCTCACACTGTGTTCATTTGTTTTGTTTCTTAAAATCCACATATGAGTGAAATCATATGGTATTTGTCTCCGACTGACTTATTTCACTTAGCACACTACTCTATCCATGTTGTGTCAAATGGCTGAGTAATATTCCACTCACACACATACACACATACATACATACACAGATACATATATATGGGGGTGTGTGTGTGTGTGTATACATATACACACACATACAGGCACAACATCTTCTTTATCCAAGTCAGTGGGCATTTGGGCTCTTCCCATAATTTGGCTGTTGTTGATAATGCTGCTATAAACATCAGGGTGCATGTATGCCTTTGATTTATTATTTTTGTATCCTTTGGGTAAATACCTAGGAGTGCAATTCCTGGATCATAGGGTAGTTCTATTTTTAACTTTTTGAGGAACCTCCATACTGTTTTCCAGAGTGGCTGCACCAGTTTCCATTCCAACCAACAGCGTAAGAGGGTTCCCCTTTCTCCACATCCTCGCCAACCCCTATTATTTCCTCTGTTAATTTAACCATTCTGACAGGTGTGAGGTGATATCTCAGTGTAGTTTTGATTTGTATTTCCCTGATGATGGGTGATGTTGAGCATCTTTTCATGTGTCTGTTGGCCATCTGTGATACTCCCCTCTTTTAATTGGAATGCTATTCCTAAATTTCCTTAAATCTCTCATTCACCCATTTATTTATTCAATAATAATAATAATAATGTATTTAACATTTGTTCTTTTTGTGTATTTAAACTCTGTTATGTCATCCAGTTTCATAGCTTTTGTGTTCTATTTCATAAGTTAAGCTTTTTATTGAAGTATAATATTCTATATGAGTTGCAAATTAAGAAAAGTATACAAATTATAGGTATGAAGATAAATTATCAAAAAGTGTAGTTATTGTTTTGTTCAAGTACATTTGGATTGTTTCCAGTTTGAGGCTAATATGAATAATGCTGCAATATATGATATTGAACATTTATTTTGGTGTACACATGTATACATAGACCTTAGATATTCACCTAACAGGCTAGATATGACCTAGAAATACTATTCATAGAAATACTTTCCATAGAGTATGGAAATGAATAATTTTACTAGATTCTAAAGTTTTCCCAAGTATATGTATATATTTATAGTCTCATCATCATTTTTTGAGAACTCCAATTTGCTTCACATTCTCACTAACATTTAGTACTGTCAGGCTTTTTTCATTTTAACTGTTTCAAAATAGTGATACCAAAATTTGTTTTTAATTTCTATTTTCCCAATAACTAAGGATATTGAGCATCTTTTTACATATTTATTGACCATTTGGGTGTCCTCTCTTGTGAAGTGACTATACACATCTTTCACTTTTAAAAGATTAGGTTAACTGTATTTTTCTTATTTATTAATAGGTGTTCTCTAAATGTTCTGGATATGTGTCCTTTGTTTGATATATGTATTGCACATTTATTCTCCCACTCTGTTGCTTCCCTGTTTACTTTCTTAAAAGTGTCTCTGATGAATAGAAATAACTTAATTTTAAAATAGGTCATCTTGTCTATCTTTTCAGTTATATTTAGTAAATAAATATTTGTTGATTAAATGAATGACCTGAAGATGTTCATTGTCTAGTAGAAGAGACAATTTTATTTTATTATAAAATGTAATTTCTGTATTAAATATATGTATAAATTTTTTTTTTAGAGTACAGAGGAGACAGTGACTAACTCTGGCTAGAGGGTGAAGGAATTCTTCATAGAGAATATGATGGAAAGGACTTCTAAAGAAAGAAAATGTGAAAAATGACACTAAACATTAATAAACAATGTTTTTAGAGAAGTACAAATTGGCTGAAGTCGAGGGGTTATTAATAATTGCAGGAGATGAGGCTGGAAAATTAGGTTGGAGTCACATTGTAAATGATTTTAATGTCTTAGAGAGGGAAGCTTCTAAAAATTTTGAAGCAAAGACATTTCCAGATTTATTTCAGAGGATTTATTTTCCTTATCAAAATGAATTTGAGGGAGGTATAGAGTCAGAGGTCGAATACTTAGGATACTGAATGCCAATCTGGATGAGCAATGATAAAGACAAGGTTAATATCAGTGGCAACAGTAATGAAAGTATGGAAGGTATATCACAATAGTTAATAAAACAGGCTCTGCACCTTAATTGGATTGTGACCTTGTGTGTATTTTAACCATTCTATGTTTTCCTAAAAATACAGATAACAAAAGCCTACCTTTGTTGAATTACAAGACCTACCTTGCTGTGAGAAGTAAATGTAAAGTACTTAGCACAGTACCTAGTACATAGTAAACACAATGACAGCTATGTGGTATGTTCCAAGTAGACTTGAGTAATGAGGAATAGAAATGGAGATTAATTCAGGTTTTTAGCTTAGACAACTTCATGGAAGATAATGCCAATCTCTGAGCTAAGGAATTCAAAGGAAGAATCCTATTTGGGGGGATTGATGAATGTTGGTGGTCTTTAAAACATACAAGTAAGATCCTGCTCTAAAAATGTGTTCATTCTCCCAACCAACCAATTTAGTGCCTTTGTCTGATTTATCCACTGTTAGTGATTTTCATCTTTCTCTTTTTTTTTCTGGTACTATTCACTTCATTGAGAGTTCCTTTTTCTATGCTATCTTCTCACAGTAAGAGAATCCAAGAGGAATAATAGGAAAAAATAAATATATTTTAAGTATAATAAATATTGAATTTATACAGGTCTTCTCTCTACTATATTTCTGATCATTTAGTTTCCCTCCCTTCTTTTTTTTACCCAGAACTTACTATTACTCATTGTATATTGTGGAATAGGTAATTTTCCTGTGGACATCAGAACCATTTGATTTCTAGTTCTTGACTCTCTGAAAAGATACCTGTATTTTTTGCTGCCTATAAATCAATGTTCTATATTTCTCTTACTAATTATTACATAATATTTATACAAAAGTATTGGCTAAAATTTTAACAGAACACTATACTTTCTTTAACTTACTAAAATTAATTTCCTCTGCTATTTTTACTAATAGACATTTAAATTATATTGTAACATCTTAAAGATTCTTTTTATCACTCAGATTCTAATGGAAAACAAAACCACAGTGATAGTTATTACTGTGTAAGACTTACTATAAATCAGACCTTTTATATTCCACAGAGTGCTAAATATCAGTGAATAAAACTGTTCTAGATAGTTTTTGTTAAGGAAAATTTTAAGTAGAATTAAAGTAATTATATAATATACGTTATCCATGCTTAATTATTTGTCTAGCTATACTCAGCCTGGAATAAAATGTTCAAAGGAAAACCCATATCATATACAAAACTTGGTCAGAGGTGTATCACTGACATTTGAGAGAAGGTGATATAATTGTGACAGAAATTCTATTTCCTGCCCATTATATAATTTCAATCTGAAGGTGTATTTTTATGTCACGTTCTCACATTAGTATATACAGAAACTTGTAATAAATAATGTGGTTTGACCAAATATCTTTGCTTCCTTAAGAAGTTTCATAATGTGTGTGGATGTACACATGTGTGCATATAAACAGGCACCTATTTTTTTAAGTTTTTATTCTGTATCCAGAATTATAGTAGATGCTTTTCATGTTCTCATTTACTTTATACTTTCTAACAGTGACCCGAGTTTCAGAGTTTTAGTAACTTGCCTATGGAACCAAAGCTAGTTAGTCGACTGGAACTGGAAGAACAGACACCCAGATCTGTCTAACACCCCTTCCATTACCTCTTATTCTACCCCAGTGCCTCACAGTTAGAAAATTTATAAAAGTAAATGTTGTTGGTTATAAATAAAAAAAAAAAAGCTAAAAGCATAAATATTTATCAGTAGGGTTTTCAAATTAAAATATACAGACTATTGGTTGACCTAAAAATCATTATAGTGAGCTTATTCATGACATATTGTCAAAATGAAAAAACAAGTTAAAAATATCTGATTGTGTATGTGCATCTCTGTGTATCCATGTGTATTTATTTATGTATAGAAATTTATGTGGAAGGATGATTAACATAAATTTAAAATGGGTTATTTTTGCTAAATTTTTAGTGATTTTCAATTCTTCATACCTTTTATGCTGATTGAATTATTTTTGTCTTTTTAATAAGTATGTTTTCTAGAATCATAAAAAATCACAGCCTATTCTCTTTTGGGGCCAAAAAATTAGAAGCAGAATAAAAATAGAAATAGGTTAAAATACAAAACATTTATTTTTTCACCAACTATCATTTCTAGAACCTACTTTAAAATTATGAAACAGATGATATATTTAATCAAATTTCTTTCACATAGCCACTTACTTTGTTTTTATATTGCCTGTTCTACAACAGTGAGTAGAATGCTTGGAATGCCAAACTCATAGAGGTGGTACTATATTTTATTGATAAATAAAATAATAAGTGTTTAACTTGCTTTACAGGGAAGTTCTACTCCAGTATTGCTCAGTAGCTCCTGTCAGAAGCTCCTATCTGTTACCATAAATAGTTGTAAACTCTAGATTAAACAAAAACATAACTATCTGAAAGCACTGGATAGTAACCAAAAGCATGAAGATTCTATCATTTGGAAGAAGGCTCTAGTTGAATATCACATATTTATAACTTTTAACCTGAGAGTAGGTCCCAGTCTGGACTACCTGGTAGCTAAAACCTACAAGCTTACTGGCTAGAAGAACAGAGTCTGGGACAACCACAACTGCTTTAAAGTTGGGAGGGGGGAGTGGATAACCTGTAAAGGAGAGAGCCAAAGGGAAGAGCCTCAAATTCTGTAAATAAGCATAGGTTTCTGGCTGACTTCCGAACCATGAATGTGCTGGATAAACTACAGGCAGCACAATTAGGACTAAAGGAATTTAATTGAATTTTGAATTGCCATCCACTGCAGAACAGATGGAGTTTGCAATTCAGTCTACCCAAGTCATCTACTTACTAGAATAAAAACAAATCAACATTCTTCAAAACAGTATAACAAAACCTAGTGTCTTCAATATATCATTCACCATGTCCAGAATACAGTCCAGAATTATTTAACATATTAAAAAACAAGAAAATGTGACCCATTCTCAAGGAAAAAGATAATCAACTGTCACTAACCCAAAGATGACCCAGCTATTTGAATTAACAAAGATTTTTTTTTTTTAATTAACAGATTTTTAAAGCAGTTCTATAACCAGGCTCAAGGAGTAAAGGAAAATAGGCTTGTAATGAATGATGAGATATAAAATCTTAGCAGAAAAAATAGAAAATATTAAAAAGAACCAAATCAAAATTGTAGAACTGAAAAATATAATTGCTGGAAAGTGTTTTGAAAGTATCTTTTTGTCTTTAAATAAAACAGGTTTGGGGGGAAGGGAAAAGATGGCAGAGGAGTAGGGGACCCTATTCCAACCGGTCCCCTGGATTGAGCGGGATATCTACCAGACCACTCTGAACACCCATGAAATCAGCCTGAGATGTAAGTAGATATATCTGGATCTCTACAAACAGAAAATTGCAGGCAGTTGGTTTTGAGGTATGAAGCAGGGAGCCGTAATTCCACAGGCAGATATCGGAAGATAAACGGAAGGGGGAGGGAGCCTTCCAGATCCTGTACCACCAGTGCACAAAGCCTACCCCGCAGACCGGTAGCAGTGGGGAAAGGACTTTAGGGCAGCCCCGCTGGACTGAAACCTGGAGCCGCACAGGCGTGCGTGCAAACTGGGGTCAGCTGGCGGTTGTAGAAGAACAAAGGGCAGAGATGTGCCTGAACTTTGAGGCAAGGACTGGGAGCACTGCTGAGGGGTCAACAACCCAGGAGGCTGCAGTTTTTAGCAGCACAGACAGAAACGGAGATAGTATGGCCTGGAGAGCTCACTGAAGAACAGACTGCGATCTCTCTGTTCTGAGGCAGAGGGTTGGAAACCATCTCTTCTGCTCTGACTCTCGGAAGAAGCCGCCAGGGGAAGCCACCAGAGAACAAAAGCCCCCCAAAAACGTTTTTCACTGACCCCATTCCCCCCTCCACAGGGGGCAAGGCAACTCTGCCCAAACAGATTTCCCTGAGTAATGGTGTGGCAGGCCCCTCCCCCAGAAGACAGGCTGGAAGAACAAGAGGCCTACAACCCTAAAGTCCCTAAAAAACAGGTGCATCTTGCTTGGGTTATGGTCAGTAATTTGGACCCTGTACATTCCCTCAACCACCCTTCAACAGAATGACTAGGAGGGGAACCCCCAAAATAGGGAAGACTCAGAGACTGTGACTTCTGCCACAGATTTACAAATGGATACAGATATAACCAAGATGTTGGAAATGGACTTCAGGATAACAGTTATGAAGATGATACCTAGAATGGAGAAATCAATTAATGGCAACATAGATTCTCTAAGGGCAGAAATGACAGCTGAACTGGCAGAACTTAAAAATGCTATCAATGAGATCCACTCTAATCTAGATATTCTAAAAGGTAGGGTAAACGAGGCAGAAGAATGAATTAGTGAACTAGAAGAAAATTGATAGAAAAGAAGAATAAAGAGGAGGCCTGGGAGAAACAGCTTAAAATGAAACAAACATCCATGTCCTAGAGGCAGAAAGGACCCCTCCCAAGATCAAGGAAAACAGACCGATGCCCTGGCATGTAATAGTAAAACTCGCAAATCTTAGAAACAAGGAAACCATCTTAAGGGCAGTTAGGGGGAAGAGATTCCTTACCTACAGAGGGAGGAACATCAGAATAACGTCAGACCTATCCACAGAGACCTGGCAAGCCAGAAAGGGCTGGTAAGACATATTCAGGGTACTAAACAAGAAGAACATGCAGCCAAGAATACTTTATCCAGCAAGGCTGTCATTTAGAATGGATGGAGACTTGCACAACTTCCGAGACCGGCAGAAACTGAAAGAATGTGTGACCACTAAGCCGGCCCTGCAAGAAATATTAAGGGGGGGTTCTATAAAAGGAGAAAGATGCCAAGAGTGATGTAGAACGGAAATTTACAGAGACAATCTGTAGAAACAAGGACTTCACAGACAACATGATGACAATAAAGTTATCTTTCAATAATCACTCTCAACGTTAATGGCCTAAATGCTCCCATAAAATGGCACAGGGTTGCAGATTGAGTAAAAAGACAGGACCCATCCATATGCTGTCTACAAAAGACTCATTTTGAACCTAAAGATACATCCAGACTGAAAGTGAAGGGATGGAGATCCATCTTCCATGCCAACGGACCTCAAAAGAAAGATGGGGTAGCAATTCTTATATCAGACAAATTAGATTTTAAGTTAAAGACTGTAGTTAGAGACACAGAAGGACACTATATCATTCTTAAAGGGTCTATCCAACAAGAAGATCTAACAATTGTAAATACCTACGCCCCCAACATGGGAGCAACCAACTCATAAGCCAACTGTTAACCAAAATAAAGAGTCATATTGACAATAATACATTAATTGTAGGAGACCTCAATATTCTACTCTCAGCAATAGACAGATCATCTAAGCAGGAAATCAACAAAGAAACAAAAACTTTGAATGACACACTGGACCAGATGGACCTCATAGATATATACAGAACATTCCACCCTAAAACAACAGAATACTCATTCTTCTCGAGCGCACATGGAACTTTCTCCAGAATAGACCACGTACTGGGTCACAAATCAGGTCTCAACCGATACCAAAAGATTGGGATTATTCCCTGCATATTCTCAGTCCATAATGCTTTAAAACTGGAACTCAATCACAAGAAAAAAATTGGCAGAAATTCAAACACTTGGTAGCTAAAGACCACTCTGCTCAAGAATGTTTGGGTCAACCAGGAAATCAAAGAAGAACTTAAACAATTCATGGAAATCAATGAGAACGAAAACACATCAGTCCAAAACCTATGGGATACTGCAGAGGCGGTGCTAAGGGGGAAATACATAGCCATCCAAGCCTCACTCAAAAAAATAGAAAAATCCTGAATTCACCAACTAACTCTACACCTTAAAGAACTAGAGAAAAAGCAACAAACGATGCCTAAGCCATGCATTAGAAGAGAAATAATTAAAATTAGAGCAGAGATCAATATATTAGAAACCAGAAACATAGTATATCAGATCAACAGAACTAGAAGTTGGTTCTTTGAAAGAATTAATAAGATCGATAAACCACTGGACAGACTTATCCAAAAGAAAAGAGAATGGACCCAAATTAATAAAATTATGAATGAAAGGGGAGAGATCATGATTAATACCAAGGAAATAGAAACAATTATTAGAAATTATTATCAACATCTATATGCCAATAAATTAAGCAACCTGGAAGAAATGGATGCCTTCCTGGAAACCTACAAACTGCCAAGACTGAAACAGGAAGAAATTGACAACCTGAATAGGCCAATAATCAGTAACAAGATTGAAGCTGTGATTAAAAACCTCCCAAAAAACAAGAGTCCAGCAGGGCCTGATGGATTCCCTGGGGAACTTATCAAACATTCAAAGAAGAAATAATACCTATTCTACTGAAGCTGTGTCAAAAAATAGAAACAGAAGGAAAGCTTCCAGACTCATTCTATGAGGCCAGCATTACCTTAATCCCCAAACCAGGCAAAGACCCCATCAAAAAGGAGAATTTCAGATCAATATCCCTGATGAATATGGATTCCAAAATTCTCAACAAAAGCCGTGATCACCAAGACAGCATGGTGCTGGCACAAAAACAGACATATAGACCAATGGAACAGAATAGGGAGCCGAAATATGGACCCTCAACTCTGTGGTCAAATAATCTTCGACAAAGCAGGAGAAAATATGCAATGGAAAAAAGACAGTCTCTTCAAGAAATGTTGCTGGGAAAGTTGGGCAGCCACATGCAGAAGAATGAAACTCAACCATTTTCTAACACCCTACACAAAGATAAACTCAAAATGGATGAAAGACCTCAATGTGAGACAGGAATCCATCAAAATCCTAGAGAAGAACATAGGCAGTAACCTCTTCAACATCAGCCACAGCAACTTCTTTCAAGATACATCTCCAAAGGCTATTGAAGTAAAAGCAAAAATGAACTTTTGGGACCTCCTCAAGATAAAAAGCTTCTGCGCAGCAAAGGAAACAGTCAACAAAACAAAGAGGCAACCCACAGAATGGGAGAAGATATTTGCAAATGACACTACAGTAAAGGGCTGGTATCTAAGATCTATAAAAAAACTTCTCAAACTCAACACCCAAAAAACAAATAATCTAGTCAAAAAATGGGCAGAAGACACGAACAGACACTTCTCCAAAGAAGACATACAAATGGCTATCAGACACATGAAAAAATGTTCATCATCATTAGCCATCAGGGAAATTCAAATCAAAACCACATTGAGATACCACCTTACACCAGTTAGAATGGCAAAAATTGATAAGGGAAGAAACAACAAATGTTGGAGAGGTCTCTCTTACACTGTTGGTGGGAATGCAAGTTGGTACAGCCACATTGGAAAACTGTGGAGGTTCCTCCAAAAATTAAAAATAGAGCTACCCTATGACCCAGCAATTGCACTCCTGGGTATTTACCCCAAAGACACAGATGTAGTGAAAAGAAAGGCCATATGCATTCCAATGTTCATAGAAGCAATGTCTGCAATAGCCAAACTGGAAAGAGCCGAGATGCCCTTCAACAGACCAATGGATAAAGAAGATGTGGTCCATATATACAATGGAATATTACTCAGCCATCAGAAAGGATGAATACCCAACTTTTACATCAACAGGGATTGGACTGGAGGAGATTATGCTAAGTGAAATAAGTCAAGCAGAGAAAGTCAATTATCATATGGTTTCACTTATTTGTGGAACATAAGGAATAGCATGGAGGATATTAGGAGAAGGAAGGGAAAAATCAAGGGGGGGAATTGGAGGGGGAGATGAACCATGAGAGACTATGGACTCTGAGAAACACACTGAGGGTTTTAGAGGGGAAATGGGGGGGGGGGGTTATCCTGGGGGTGGGGTTTAAGGGGGGTATGTATCGCATGGAGCCCTGGGGTGTTATATGCAAACAATGAATCATGGATCACTACATCAAAATCTAATGATGTACTCTATGGTGACTAACATAACATAATGAAATAAAATTTAATAAAACAGGTTTAAATTTAAACCAGTTTAAGATTAATGGTAATGTAATCATGTAGTAAATATATAATTATTAAATGAAACTTTAAAGCATGTTGGATTAGCTTTCAAACCAGTAAGATTCATGCCTAGTTATTTGTGTTTGGAATGTTTTGGTATTGTTCATTAGTGGAACTATACTGTAGGAATTATAGGTAGAACAAAGGGAAAGTTGGAAAATATTCATAATTCTTATTAAAAAAAATAATCTTAGGTTCCAGATAGCAACCACACTAACAATAATGTATTGTTTTACCTTGGAAAATTTCTTAAGAAATTTCATCTATTGATTTAGAATGAATAATGAGCAGTAATAGAATATCTAGTTTTATAGCTCATAGCTCCCATCCCTCCACAGAAACTGTAAAACAAGCAGAAATTGTTAAAACCAACTTTTTCAGCACTCCATTTCAGAAAACAAAGTTTTATAATAACCAAGCAAACACTGAATTAAGAATGTTGATCTTTTTGGGGTGATAAAAAGTTTTTGAAAATAGATAGTGGTGATAGTTGTAGTATAACGTGAATGTAATATTACTGAATTGTACACTTAAAAACGGTTAAGATGGCCAGTTTTATTATATAAATTTTTTTACCAAAAAAAATTTTTGAAAAAAAAAAAAAGAATGATGTACTGGTAAATCCTACAACATGTATGAAACTTGAAAACATTATGCTAAGTTAAAGAAGTCAGAAAAAAACACATGTTGTGTGAATTCCGTTTTTTGAATGTCTAGAATAGGCAAATCCATAGAGAAAGAATGTAAACTTGTGGTTTCTGGGTCCTCTCAGTCAGAGGAGGAATGACTACTAATATTAACCAGGCTTCCTTTTGGAGTGTTGAAACGTTCTAAAATTGGATTATAGTGGTGGTTACACAACCCTATGAATATACTAAAAACCATTGAACTGTATACTTTTTTTTAACTATTTTAATTCAATTAATATATAATGTATTGGTTTCAGAGATTCAGGTCTGCGATTCATCAGTCTTTATATAACACCCAGTGCTCATTACATCACATGCCTTCCTTAATGTCCATCACCCAGTTACTGCATCCCTCTATCTCCCCTCCCCTCCAGCAACCCTCAGTTTGTTTCCTATGATTAAGAGTCTTTTATGGTTTGTCTCTCTGTCTGGTTTCATCTTGTTTTATTTTTTTCTCTCTTCCCCAGTGATCATCTGTTTTGTTTTGGTTTTTTTTAAAGATTTTATTTATTTATTTGACAGAGAGAGACACAGCGAGAGAGGGAACACAAGCGGGGGAAGTGGGAGAGGGAGAAGCAGGCTTCCCGCTGAGCAGGGAGCCCAGTGCGGGGCTCGATCCCAGGACCCTGGGATCATAACCTGAGCCGAAGGCAGATGCTTAATGACTGAGTCACCCAGGCGCCCTCTGTTTTGTTTCTTAAATTGCACATATTAGTGAGATCATATAATAATTGTCTTTCTCTGATTGACTTATTTTGCTTGGCATCATACCCTCTAGTTCCATCCACTGAACTGTATACTTTAAATGGATGCCTTTATGATATATGAAATATATCCCAAAATAGCTCTTTTAAAAGAAATATGATTTTACACAAATATGCAGTTTGGGGTTTGTTTTTTATCCTAAAGATTTTATTTACTTATTTGACAGAGAGAGGGAGAGATAGAGAGTAAGAACACAAGCCAGAGGAGATAGGCAGAGGGGAGGGAAAGCAGACTCCCTGCTGTGCAGGGAGCTCAACGTGGGGCTCGATCCCAGGACCTTGGAATCATGACCTGAGCCAAAGGTAGACACTTAACTGACTGAGCCACCCAGGCGCCCCCAAATATGCAGTTTTATTTGTTTGTTTTGTTTTGTTTTGTCTTAAGAAAGCCTAATCATGGGATAGTCTAGTGAAAAAATGTAGAAGTTAAAGAATTGTGAAGAAATAATTTAATACGGATCTTAAGTGTGTATAATTAGTTTTATAATTTCTGGTCTTAATATATTTGGGGAAATCAGGATATACTGGTGTGAGTAAACAAAAAGATAGCCAAGAAATACTAATGCATATTTACCTTTATACTGTTTACTAGGTGTTATATCAATACTGCCTAAATGTGAATGATTATATTATGTGACCTGTTAGAGCAGTTATATTTAAGTTTTTGGAAGTTATATAAGGATATCTTGATTACTGTCCCTCCGGCAAATCTTTATACATATATGCTTTTGGATATGATTTTATAAGAAATATAAGCCATGGACCATGATAAGAACATAGACCCTTGCTCTAATGAAATAGCCTGAATTGGATAAAACAATGAGGAATTTTTGAGTGAGAACATTAATATAAAATAGGCACCACAAGAAAAATAATGTAAGACAAGAAAGAGCACTCTGGAACTATGGTTAAACATAGGTAAACAGCTGAGAATCTAGAGACCAGAGTTTTATTACTGCTATCTACCACTACTGATTGAACAAATCTGTCTGTAGAAGAACAAAATTTGTTGGTAAAGCAATGAATAGAGGATAATGAATGGGACGAGTACCAATAATGATAGCAAAAATGCAACCATATTGTAATAAACACCTATGTCAGCCTTCTTAGCATCCCAACTGTTCATTCTAATATTATTTTCCATTACCTTATAGAGGCATGGGAAGTATAATCTTTTGGGGGGGGGAAGCATAGAAGAAATATAATTTTAAAACCCCATAATCATTTTTAATTAATCATTTAAAAGATTAATTTCCACCGTTATGATTCCCTGAAGCAAGAGTTTTTATTGTTTTCCATTGAGATTTGAGAATCTTAACATGGAAGGTCAAAGATTTCACCATTCCTTTTTCTCTTAGATCTTTTTTTTTTTTTAAGATTTTATTTATTTATTTGAGAGAGAGAAAGGGCATGAGCGGGGTGGGGTGGGAGGGCACAGAGAGAAGCAGACTCCCTGCTGAGCAGGGAGCCCGATGTGGGGCTTGATCCCAGGATCCTGGGATCATTACCTGAGCCAAAAGCAGACACTTAACTGACTGAACTGCCCAAGCATCCCTTATCTTGTAATATCTTTACTATCTCAACAAATCCACACATAGCATATTAAGAGTTATTCCAAAAAACCAACCTTGGAAGCAGCGTGTTTTAATATTTCTATTGGCTACATTGATCATGGAATTCAGAAAATGCTTACTAAGCTTCTTGATCATAAGTTGGTCATTATCAGGCTGGTCACATACATTTTTATTTAGTGTGATATCTCTGTAAAATGGGCATTAATATTCTTACCATTATCTCATGGGATAAGCAAATTCGTCCTTATCCTGCTGACTTTTTTAGTAGTGAGCCACAATATAACCAACCTACATTTTGAAACCAAAGGAATCCATATTTCATCTATAGTAGAAAAAGAATGGTGTTGCAGATAACACACACACACAAAATTGAGCAAAACCTGAAGACTGTAGCAGTGTCTTCTACATGTAGAATAACTGAGAATGTTATTTCTCAGTTGTGTTTAACAACTTTCAGTTCTAAACTTAGTATGCTAAAGAGGTAAATGGTTCTCTCTCTTCCTGTTTTTAAAGTTCTCTGAGTTTTGATTCAAATATATAGAATATTCAATACTAACCTACTCTCAAACTGTTGGTGTTAAATCTTTTTCTTGTGTTTTGATACAGAGCAAACTAATCCTAGAATTCTAAGAGCAATTTTGTTGAGAGGGTTTTTTGTTTGTTTTCCATATTTCACCCATTTTCTTCTCCTAGGTAGCAAATACTTGCCTGATTGGAAAAAGCCTAATACTGCATTTCTTACATTGGGTAGATTTCCGAGGATTCCTATTAGAGTCATTTTAGATAATGTGTTTGATTTACAATTATATGGTTTCAGTAACTTATTCTAAAGTCTTCTTCAGAGGTCCAGTCGAACTTAGAACAAGCTTTATGTCAGTAGAATCATCACCATCTATTCAGGTCACCAATTATATTGAGATCACTGAAGAGTACCAATATGCATGAAATTTGGCTCTTAAGTTTGGGGAAGGCCTTATGGAAGATAGAATAAAAAGGTCAAAAGAGTATCTCTTAGATCCATTTAGCTCTATAGATCACTTGATTCTGTTTTGCAGTTTATCTTCCCTTTAAAAATGACATTTCATCCCTAAAAAAAAAAAAAATGACATTTCATTTTGGCCTTCCAGAGTTAGTGATAAAAGGATTACCATGAACCCTGATTCTACCTAGGTCTTCTAAGGTGATTAAGTTTGTGGAGAAGCTTCACCCTTAGGCAATGTAACCCTGACATCAATAATGTTGAAAAAATAACAAACCATTTATTTAGCACTTACTATGTGCAGAGTACTCTGTCAAGTGCTTAACTTGCATCAGTGAGATTCCATCATAGGAGCAAATCCTTTGGTATTCTGTGAAGGAATAGAGTTTACTAACTTCTCATCACAATACAATGTTCCCATGCTATTGTGATGAGTGCAGAATATGGACCCAGGTTACCTTCATTCAGAACAATACACTGGAGATATCCAAGCACAAATTAATTATTTTTGGATAAATAGGCATATGATGAAGTTGCATCTACTTATTTCTATTTATTTCAACAGCGGGAAGATTAATATATTGTTATCTAGTAAAGCTGAGAAAATTGTATTGACAAAAACAATTTATAAAGTACAAAAAAAAGATTATCACAAATAATAGTAATCTGCTATTCAGAACCATTTGACACAATCACTGGAGGATCTTTGCATTGATTAAGGTAAACAATGAATAGAACTCTAATAATTCACATTCTTTAAACTACCAGCAATACAGACAGTATTTGAATATTATAGTACTTGAGATTTAAGTGAATAGAATTAAACTGAAATTGACCTAAAGATTAAGCATCAGAACACTTGAGTAAAAGAAGACGCCTCACTTTCTCAAAAGAAGATACAGTTACCCTGAAATGGCACTCTGGGTTGATGTTTATGGTGGGAGTGTGAGAATATCAAATGATAACTTGAAATGCAACAAAATCTCAGTTTGGGGATCTTCTCTGGGCAGGAGGTGTCCTAAAAATTATATAAACACATATATTTTAAGAATATATGTTATAAATGCATATAATGTTTATACACATGCAAATGGAAAATATGAATGTATGAAAAATAATGCATGGATAGTCCTTGGATAAAGACACCTGCTTACCTTGTGTCTCTACAACCCCCAAATATCCTAGGAATTCTTATATTTCTCATTTAAGTAATCACTTGCTGTGTGCTTTACTCTAATAGATGATAACTATTGTTTGCATTTGTCTTTTGAAGGACTTGGTGAAAGCTTCAACTATATTAACAAATATTTAGGCAATGTGTTGGTGTTTTCTCCAGTGGAGAAAAGTGGGTTTGTTGAGAAGGTTTTAAAGAAATATATTTTTAGAATTCTAATTTTAAAGTGATTTGGAGTAGATTCTCAAAGCCAAAAAGGACCTGGGAGAATCTGGGTAGAAAAATAAATGAGGAGTTAATTCAGTAGACAACTTTGGAGGAAAAGACATGAAAGAAGATCTTAGGAAAATTTTCATGAAATATAAAAGGATGCTTAAGATACTTAGATACTTAAAATTGCTTGCATTACGTTATTTTGTTAGTGGAAATTATTTGTGTCATTTATAAAAACATAACTGCACATTTAAAAAACTAGGAAATCAAGATCCTTATCCATTTAAAAATCTTCCCTTTGAAAAGTTTTAGTGGATTTTGAGTCCATTTGTTAAAAATATTTTTTAAAGTAACATCTTCCAATTATTTTATATTTTTTCATTAAAGTATAATTGACACACAATGTTACATTAGTTTCAGGTGTACAACATGGTGATTCAAAAAGTCTATACCTTCTGCTATGCTTACAAGTGTAGCCATCATCTGTCAGCATATAATGCCTTTATAATACCATTGACCATATTCCCTATGCTGTACCTTTTATTTACCCCCGTGACTTATTCATTTCATAACTGAAAACCTGTATCTCCCACTCCCCTTCACTCATTTTGCCCATCTTCCCACCCCGCCCCCAATTATTTTATAAGAACAACTAACTAACGTCATGAAAGATGGACATTACTAACCCCATTTCAAAAAGTCATTTGCGTATTTGGTGGATGAAATTGAAAAATGAATGCTATGTAAGTGATTTTTAAGTCTAGCTATTGTACTTCTTTCATTTCAGTGTATTTATTTTTTAAAACTACCTTTTACTTTTTAATTACTGTATCACAAAATATCAAACCAAGATTTTCTAAAATAATGCATATTCAATCATGTGCATAAAATATTGGTGAGAAAAATATTTTTGCACAATTACTAAAATAAAAGCTATTTTAAGTATTATGTTGTCTTTATCTCATCTTTTAAAATTTCTTGTGTGACATGCTGAATGTCTTTTAGCATAACATTCAGAATTTGCTTTACTGATAGAAATGTCTGATAACATTCAGAAATTGCTTTACTGATACAGATGTATAATCAGAATTTTGGAGATCACTCTTACAGAGGAAGAGACATATAAGCAAGTAAATTTCAGTAAAATATGAAAAGTGCTATCTCAAAGGAATAACTGGTAATACACACAGGGAACAAATTGCCTGGAGGAGTCAGAGGAGACTTTAATAAGATGTCCTAATGCTGTGTCTCATTAAGTATAGGTAGGAATTTCTTAGGTGGTTATATCAGATTCTTCAATAAACCAAAGAAAAATGTGACATTTCTCAAATGATTTTATATTGCTGAGGTCTGCCTAATTCAGTGATTCATGTTTCCATCAATAAATGTAAAGAAAAGAAAAAATCTATTGTATTAGATGAGTATGGGACTCTAAGTAGGTGTATAAAATGGTGGCTTGTCTAAACTTACTTCCTCTTAGCTCTGTTACTCTCCCATTTTCCTCTTTTTTGGGTTCTCTAGTCTTGGGCAAGAGAAAAATATTGCTAAAAATCTCTGAGTGATGGTTTACATTCTGGTCAATGTAAAGAAAATGTTACATATTCATAAATACATATAATACCTGTAAAACAGTTTTCTTAAGATGGTCACACCTCTTTCATAGCACTAATCATGATATATTGAGGTACCATATTAGTTTGTCCATACCTCTGAGCTTATTGACATCAAGGGCATTTGTCATGCATTTTTTTCATTCCCATATTTTCCTGGCACATACTAGGCATTGTTATATTTTTTTTAAATTTAAATTCACCTAATTAACATATAGTGTATTATTAGTTTCACAGATAAAGTTCAGTGATTCATCAGCCTTATATAATACCCAGTGGTCATTGCATCACGTGCCCTCCGTAATGTCCACCCAGTTACCCCATCCCCCCACCCCCACCCCAGCAACCCTCAGTTTGTTTCCTATGATTGAGAGTCTCTTATGGTTTATCTTCCTCTCTGATTTCATCCTGTCTTATTTTTCCCTCCCTTCCCCTATGATGCTCTGTTTTGTTTCTTATTCCACATATGCATAAGATTATATGATAATTGTCTTTCTCTGACTGACTTATTTTGCTTAGCATAACACCCCCTAGTTCCATCCATGTCATTGCAAATGGCAAGACTTCGGGGGGTTTTTTTATGGCTGAATAATATTCCATTTTATATATATATATATATATATTTATTTATTTATTTATTTATCCCACATCTTATTTATCCATTCATCTGTCGATGGATATCTGGGTTCTTTCCATAGCTTAGCTGTTGTGGACATTGCTGCTATAAACATTGGGGTGCAGGTGCCCCTTCGGATCACTACATTTGTATCTTTGGGGCACATACCCAATAGTGCAATTGCTCGGTCGTAGGGTAGCTCTATTTTCAACTTTTTGAGGAATCTCCATACTGTTTTAGGCATTGGTATGTTTCTTAAACTGAATGATTAAAAATGAGACTTCATGACAATTTATTTAAAACTAATTCACATCAAGTTTACTTTCAAAACTATTTTGAAGATTATTGTGAAGGATGTGTAGGCTTACTACTAATAAAATACAATAAAATATAAATTGAAAATAGCCTGAAAAAGAGGAGGATGCAAAGATGCTAACTAGGAAGGTCATTGTATTTGTACTGTATTGTTGCATTAAAACCACCATAAGACTTAGTGACAACAATGATTTATTATTTCTCACAAATCTGTGGGTTTGCTGGGCTTAGCTGGGTGTATTTTCTTCTGGTTTTACTTTGTGTCATTCATGTGGTTGAAATAATTTGTCAACTGAGGCTGGAGAATCTAAGATGGCCTCATTCAGGTGTCTGGGGCTTTGGTGCTGTCTGTTCTGCTAAGCTTTCTTTCCAAATGTTCTCTCTCCATTCCGTTATTTAGACTGGACTTCCTCTCATGATAATAGAAGTTTACCAAGAGAGTGAATGTAGAAGATGTGAGACCTTTTGAGAACTTAGCTTCAGAACTCATACACCATGATTTTTGCCCTTGTCAGAGTTTCAAGTCTGACCCAGATGCAGAATTGGTGAAAATAGACTCCACCTTTTGACAGGAGGATTTATAAAGAATATGTGGCTATATTTAACCTACTACAGTAGAATATGCATAGTTGTTGAGTATAAAATTTGTTTCTGAGTTGGCTGAAAATGAGGGGAAAATAAGACATTAAGGTCATCAAAATAAAGAACAAATACCAGAAAATTCAATTTGTAAAATCCCTTTATTTTTTAATAATACCTGCAAATTTTAAAGAATGTGGAAAATGCAAATGAAAATAAAAAGGTTTTAAATTGAAATGTACTATAAATCTAATTATCCAGAAATAACTGTTATAAGTTGTAAAACATTTCATCTTTCTTTGCCTATGTTACAGATAGAAGAATGGATGGATGCTTAATTGAGTGAAAGAAATAGCTATACAAAACCAAAATAGTACTATCAAGCTAATACAGAAGCATTTTATTTCATTTAAATAGAAAAAAGAAAAGTGAATGTCAGAGCATGTTATATGTTATATGCTAAACAGAGATCTCTCTAAAGTTTAAAAATAAGGAAAATTATTAAGTTACAATCATATTTTTTACTATCTTTTTAAGCCTTGGGTTTGGTCAAACTCTGCTATGAAAGATAAGGATATTAGCACTACTGTATAACCTATCTTCTTCATACCATCAAATGTCTGATTATTATATAATTATAAAAACAAAACCCTAGGGCGCCTGGGTGGCTCAGTCAGTTAAGTGGCTGCCTTTAGCTCGGGACATGATCCCAGGGTCCTGGGATTGAGCCCCACCTCAGGCTCCCTGCTCAGCAGGGAGTCTGCTTCTCCCTCTCCCTCTGCCTGCCTCTCTGCCTACTTGTGCTCTCTGTCAAGTAAATAAATAAAATCTTAAAAAAAAAAAAAAAGCCCTAATTGAACCATATCTGGTCTTCAGACTGAACTTATTTCAGAAACCATTGCAGAGATGTAGAAAGAAAGATAAAGTTAGCCCAGACTGTATCAGATCTGGACAGACTTGAACAGAGAAAAATGGAGAAATAAAAAAAAGAGACAATTTATAATCTTTGTTGGAACGCTCTGCTTTTCCCTCTGAGATTTTATTAAATATCCAATATTAGACTTTTTTATAAGCTCATAATTTATTGTATTTCCTGTGTTTCATTTATTTTTAAGAATTTGATACTTTCTTCCTCATTTTCTATACTGCATGACATAAATACCCCAAACTGCAGTGTGTTTTGATCAATAACAAACCAGTTCCATGAATTGCGCTTCAAAATTTTTTTCTTGATTGCTGAAATGAATCTGCATTTCCTCACTGTATATAAGGTATTTGGGTATGTGGATGTCTTGAGCGGCTGGTAAGTTCTTCTGCATGTGACAGTGTTATTGTTTTCTTTCAGGAAACCCTGATAGATTGGTGCGATGAAAAGGAACTTAACTTGATATTAACAACTGGAGGAACAGGGTTTGCACCACGAGATGTCACTCCAGAGGTGAGATAGTATGTGCCTTTCTCATATTCAAGAAGTAGGTTATTCATATTATTTTTAGTCTTTTTTACTATTTTTTATATTTATAATTTTGCTAGGCAGAACAAGAGACTTGTGGTTCTAAGAATGTAAAAACTTTGCTCTGGAAGAATTGCTATATAAAAAATGTTTTTGACTTCTTTCTTTGGACTTATACAAACATGATATAAAATGAGGAAGATTCAACTGGTCCAGAAGGTAATTTTGCTTTCGTTCAGTAGTCTGTGATAGAAGCTGAACTTCAGGCACATTGCCAAAGGAGGTGATAGCAGAACTCTCTTAGCATGGCATCTGGTCTGATGTACTTTGTTAATGAAATTCAAAATGTATCTGATTTCTCTGTTTTGAGATACCCTTGTCATTGTCTTAAAGCACAGGAAATTGCGATAGAATATGTATACCAAATTTATAGTACTTTTGGAGAGGAAGGGTTACATAGTCCATAATTCTAATGTGAATTTAAATGCAGAATTTAATAAGCCAAAAAACAGAATTAATATCCAGGCTTTATGCCACAAGAATCACCTTAAATCTTTGCATAAGGAGAAAAATTAGGGAGAGAATGAAGAGTAGGCAGTGATCAGTGATATAGGAGAGTCTTTTTTTTTTTTTTTTGAGGAAGCCATAATCCTCAGAGTCATATGCAAACTTATATTACCACTTGTGATATTGTTTCCTTTACCTCCCAAAAAAGTGTTTGCTGGTTGAATTTCAACTTAATGTTAAATATATCCTTCTATTTTCAAACCAATACATAATTGTATCTACTGTTTTATTAACACAAGACACTTCTGCTTTGCATCTATTAAATATTTACTGTCCATCTTACTCTATCATAGTAGTTCCCAAACTTTAGCCTGCACCACAGTCGAACTAAGGACTTGTTAAAACAGATTGTTGGATCCACCCACAGGGTTTCTGATTCAGTAAATCTGCAGTGGGTCCTAAGAATTTGTATTTCAAATAAGGCCCCACGTGATGCAGATGTTGCTGGCCCATAGACCATACTTTCAAACTTTGAAAACCACAGTTCTAGTATATGAAAATGGAATTTTTTTTAACCAATTGTAAAATATTTTCTGTTCTTCTGTGTAAAAATTGTGACAGAATTTTTTTGGATATTATTAAAATTGGACTTATAAATAAAGTAGTTTGTTTTTAAAGCAATCAAAATAGAGTTGTATTGGGAAAGTGTTAACTTCAGTTGCTTAAAAAAGAAGTCGTTCTTACATAATAAGCTTCTGGGTGTTAAGGGGAAACGGTCCTTTGGCCAACTTTTACATTTCTTTCAGACTGTGAGATTAACTTAAAAAGTACAATTGGAGGGAAGCCATCTCCTGTAGGGGTGTGTTTGTGTTCTGTTTGTAAGAAAATTGCTTACATATGTGAAGACATTGATTTTTGGAGTTTGGTCCTTGTGTTAAGTATTTGAAGTAAATGACCTTGGCTTTATATGTCCCTATTTTTTCTGTGATGATTTAATATTTTCATATTATTTCTTTTTATATCAGGAAATAAGTTACTATGGAATTCATTTATAACCAGATAACATTATTTTTAACTGGGGGAGAATAATTCCCACAGAGAGTTAAGTATTTTGTATTCTGTGGTGCATCAAGTTAATACCAAAATGTTAGGTTGAAAATTTAAACCTTTGAATTTTGGCTCTGCTACTTATTAACAAGGTGACCATAGACTAATTATTGAATCCCTCTGTGCCTCAGTTTCCTATGAAATGAGGTAAACAAAAGTACCTATCTATAAGGGTAGCTGTGGGATTCAATGACAACTATTTCTGGCATTTTAGTAAGTGCTATATGCAAGGGTTAACTTAATAAGGGTTAAATTTTTTTTTATTAGTTGCTACATAAATACTAAGTGAACAAATTTGGTAGTATTTTTTTTTTGTATGTAACTACCAAATGGACAAAAACAGTCTTACAGTAGATTTAAAATATATCCATGAAATCTTTACAATCTTGTATTTTTTAAATTTTGATGTAAGTTTCATATTTTATCTTTTTCGGCTTAATGTAATTCAGAGGTCTTAAAATTCTACCATTCTAATATCTGTTTATCCCATCCACTTTTTTTTAGTACCATTAGTTGATAAGAGTCTCTTTCCCTGACCATGTATGTTTCATTATATCAGAAATTAAGAAGCTTTTAATGAAGTCTTTCAGTTACCTTAAAACAGTAGAGGTGCTCTTAAATTCTTACATTTAAATATGCCTATAGCAACTACCTGGGTAGAGTTGTATTTGGGTGTTTTCTTTAAATGAGTTAAAAATATACATAAATAGGTCTTTTTTAATATCTTTTTTTGGAGAATGGGTGACTTACCGATTGTAAATATCTTGATTTTTAGTAGGTTTGCTTTACTTCATATCTTATATATAAATACGTAGGGTATGTTTATTTACAGCAAAAGTCCACAGGACTGTTAAGCCTTTGAAAAATAAGCAAACATAAAAGCAAAGTAGGGCCAACCAAAAATAATTCTACTGATTTCCCATCTTCTCTACACATTTAAATACTTGTCATTCTTCTACTATCCAAAATATAACACTGGGATGTCTGCTAGGAATCCAGAAATATAATTTGGGTTCTATTATAATACAGTTGTTTGTCTTAGATAGTTGTGCCTAAAAAGAGAAGAAACTATTTCTAGACTACATTTAACTATACATAACTTAGAGTTGCAAAAATTTTTAAATAGTCGAGTTATAAAAAACACAAATACTAAATATTAAGGTAAAATAATAAAAGACTTCTCCGTTAAGGTAATAATATTTTACAGTAAATAGTTGACAATAATTAGTGTAATCTACAAACACAAAGGACAGTTGTTTGTGGAATGTGTGTGTTGTTAGAAAAAAAATGGAGGAAACAATAAATAGAATAAATGAAATAAAGCAATCTAAACTTAGTGTCAGTGGGTATGAACTCTAGAGAAAAGGAAAAGTTTAATGAACTTGGGTTTCTTCCCAGGTCTATTAAAAAGAAAAATGGAGTAGCAAATTCAGTAAAGTATATCTTGTTTCTTTTTTTCTTTTTAATAGGAATAAGGCAATCAGAATCAATTTCCCTAAATTATGAAATTTTTTCTATTTTTGGGCCCTGTGTCTTAGAATATAGTTCATCTGATATTTGCATGCCTGCTGGCCTGCTCCCTGCCTCTAAATATGAAATACTATCAAAGCTTATATGTAATAGCATAATAATCTACTCCCTTCAACTTTTTAGAGTTTTATTTTGATATAAAAAGCTTTAAATTTTAAGAATAGATGTTATACGCAAACGATGAATCATGGAACACTATATCAAAAACTAATGATGTGATGTATGGTGATTAACATAACATAATAAAAAAAAAGAATAGATTTTATTTTCAGGGTTCCTGGCTGGTTCAGTCAGAGTAGTGTTTGTTTGACTCGGGTCATGAATTTGAGCCCCACATTGGGCATAGAGATTACTTAAAATAAATAATTTTTTTTTTAAGATTTTATTTATTTATTTGAGACAGAGAGAATGAGAGAGACAGAGAGCACATGAGAGGGGGGAGGGTCAGAGGGAGAAGCAGGCTCCCTGCCGAGCAGGGAGCCCGATGCGGGACTCGATCCAGGGACTCCAGGATCATGACCTGAGCCGAAGGCAGTTGCTTAACCAACTGAGCCACCCAGGCGCCCCAAAATAAATAATTTTTTAAAAAAAGAGTAGATTTTATTTTCTCTGATCTGACAAAGGTGGAATAATCTGTTGGCATTGGTGCTAGTAATTATAAAATTCTATAGAACATAAGAATTCATTGCTATACAAAACATTATCTCTTCATGTCTCATTATCAGTTAAAAACAATATATGTCCAAAATAGGTATTGTTACGTAAAGAATCTTATTATTCTTAAAAAGTAAAATTAGGGACTTATAAGTGAGGTGAAGTGAAAATCCTTTAGACGTAAATTCTAGAAGAGACTAAAAGATCAAGAAGCATTAAAAAACGTATATATAGTTACAAAGAAATGTTTTATAATATGTTATGGTAAATTTGAAAATATTAAACTATTTGATATTTATAAGGTAAAAATAACTTTAAGCATTTTTAGATTATTAGGCTACATCAGAATAAAGGGTTGGATACTAATATCTTATTTTGATCATAAAGAGTTAAATAGAAGCCTAACATACATCTTAGTTCTCATCTATTTATTCATTCATCAAACTTTTTATTTTTAATCCTTAATATGTATCCCATGCATGCCGTGCTGGGTGCTGGAGTTAAAAAATTAATAAGACATGGTCCCTATTCTCAAGAAACTCTTAATTTGTTTTGGGAGTTGGCAAACAAGGCCTATAGTCCAAATCCAGCCTGTCTTTTTAGGTGGTGTTGGTGTGGCTTGTGAGCTAAGAATGGATTTTGTATTTTTTAAATGGCTGAAAAAAATCAAAAGGAGAATAATACTTTGTGGCACATAAAAATTATTTGAAGTTTAAATTTCAGTGTCCATAAATGAAGTTTTATTGGAACACAGCTACAGTCATTCATTTATGTAATGCCAGTGGCTACAACAACAGAGTTAAATAGTTGTAACCAACACTTTTCCTTTTAAATGAATATCTCTTGTATCAAAATTTATAGTTTCCTAAAATTTTTGCTATTCCTCCTTTTGTTTGATTATTTTTATTCTGACAAATCATATCAGGACACTTTTGTTAGAAGATATTGCTAAGAACAACAGTTCAAAAGTTTTTTAAGAGTGAGATTTTACTTAATGCATAACAAAGCCATTAGTTTGATCAATTTTGAAAGTTAAAAATTTTAGAATGAGGGTCTTTTACTTTTGTTGTGCTGTATTGTCTATTGAGACAACATGGCAGTACACTTCATTATGGCAGAAAAGTGTTATTTCTTTGCTCCTTCTAAAATTAAGCATTTAAGAAATGAAACCCAACATCATTTCAGATTACTAAAGAAAAAAAGGTAAAAATCAGTTTTTAAAAAGTCAGTAAAAAATGTGAGTAAAGATGACATTTTCATTCATCAGACCAGGAGTCGACAAACTTTTTCTGCAAAAGGTCAGATGGTAAATACTTTAGGCTTTGCAGGCTATAAAGTTTTGGTTGCAACTATTTAACTCTGCTGTTGTAGCCACAGGAGTAGGTTCATTATGGAAGTGAAGAGGCATCTGACAAAATGACCAATGCTAAAAGGGATAGAATGCTAAAAAATTGGTACAAAGGATGAATTTCTAGGATTATGAATTCTAGAAGACATATTCTGTTTATAGCCTATAATATTTACATTTCTTTGGAACAGATTACTATTTAAGCCATTTTATAAATATTTTCCACTTAGGTTATTAGAAATTTTTTCACAAAAATATCAAATCAAAGAAAAATTGTTTATTTTGTAAAATTTGTTTATAATCAATTTGTCACAATTTATATATTTTATCATTTTAGGTATGAGTGTACTGTAAGCCAGGAGTCATTTTATGTAGTCATTAGCCATTTTTCTTTCATAATTATAATGCTTCAAAAGCAAGAATACTGTGTAAGTAAAATGTAGGAGACATTCTTGATCTGAGTTACTCATTATAATGGTTCTCAATTTGTGACTTGTGAAAATCAGTGAGAACATTTAATATCTTCACCTAAAAGTTAACATTTAACAGCTTCACCTAAAAGTTAACACTGGGCATTTTTTTATATGCATTTATTTTAACATTGGACATTTTGACAATCAGAAAAACTCCTGTATTATAGCAGAAGCATAGAAAAACACCATATGTAACAATTTCTGTTTTTGAAAGAAAATTTAATCACTAACATAGGTCATTTAAATTATGTAGTTTTTTTCAAGTATATAATATTCTTCAGAAAACTTTGATTATTTCCTTGGAAAAATATCCTATACTAATATTCTAGAACTCTATAAATACTTATCTTACAGTACTAGGATTTTTTTTTTTACTAATACCTGGTATACATGGTAAAGCTAAATATAACCGTATTGAATTAGGATTTTGAGTATCTTAAAATTGTTCTGTATAAATAGGATAGCTCAACAATATGAAATTGATGAAGCAGGATATCAGAAACCCTTGTAATTGAAGTATTTTAAACTAGATTGACTAAAATACATCACTCTTCTATGGTCAGATACATTTTATGCCATTTTAAGCTCTTCCTTTAATTTTTATGAAATAGTTCTGGACATAAGAAATATGTCTCCATGTCTTATATTTGTCTAAACATGTTGAGATGCAATATGATATAGTGGAAGCACTAACAATACAGAGTCAGACATGAATTTGAATCTCAACTCTACCACTAAGTATGAAATTAAGGCAAATTAATCTGTTCCAACTTCATATTTCTCATTTGCTAAATTAGCTAATGCCCACTCTCAGGGTTGTTGTTTCTAGTGATTGAGATTATAAAGGTAACCAGTAATAATAGCTAACACTTATATATAGCACTTTACTATGTGTCAGCAGCTGTTTTAAGCATATGTTAATTCATTTGGTCTTCAAAACAACTATATGAGGCAGGTATTATTTTATATCTATTTTAAAGATGGAGAAACCGAGACACAGATCAATTAATTGACTTGCCCAAAGTTATCCAAACTAGTAAGTGACAATAATGCATGTAAAAAGATCTAGTATAATGCCTGGCACCTTTGTAGGTGTTTGGTAAATGTTCATTTTTTCCTTTACCTTTTCCTTCCTCATTTAATTAATATTACCTGTTACCTCTAATTAGATGTGACAGCCCCAAATATTTCTGCTACTAACCCTTGTACTTCTGGTATCTGTTGTTAGCTACTGACATACCTTGTGGATAGTCTAAAAAATAAAGATGTAAGTCAACATTTCCCTACTACTACTTTCAGGCATGGGGTAAAGGAACAATATTAAGAATTTCTAAAGTGTATATGATATGAGGAAGGTGGGTTATTAGTGCAGTTGCATTAAATACCTCTTGATATCCTACCTGAACCTATTTATTTTGTTTTAGGTCTCTAATTCCTCTGTAGTTTAAAGTTCTTGGAATATGGCTTGAATCAGCTGAGATATATGACATTCAGGGTAGCTTTTCCATAATAGCCCACTTTATAGCTGGGGTTTATAATTATTTTGCATTATCCATTAAAAAACAGCATATGCCTTAGATTATAGACACATTTATGAACTACCAGATTGCTAAAAACATCATATATAGTTTTTGTTCAGTTTAACAAGTATTTGTCAAGCACCTTGGGCTTCATTGAGTGAGTGCTAAAGTACATGTACTCCTAAAATAGTCACCTGACAAATCAAGACAGTATAAACCTAATATCAGAAACGTGCAGCCAAAAGATTTCTTTAAAGAGAAAGATTAAGAGAAAGCTAAAATTAATTAATTTTAATTACAATTAATCAGTACTTAAAAACTAATTTAAAAATTAATCAGTAAAAATTTTGGACAGGTAATAGTAAAGCTAAAATTGAAGAAGAGAGATAGGATTCAGATTAGGAGAGAAGAGGAAGGACATTACTAATGGGAGTAAGGAAGACGGGGAAATGTATGATCAAGCTACAGAGAAAGATAAAATTAAGAAAATCTTCCTAGTTAGAGCAGAGGATTCATTTTACATAGAAGGTTGGATAAACTAGGCCTGTTATTTTAATCTCTTTCTTAGAACATCTAGAGTAGCACCATCTGTAGAGATGAAAAACAGCAACCGTCCTTATTCTGAGATTCCTTAGAAGCCAGAATTCTTAAGTCTAAGTCTACTATCAACCAGTATACACAGTAAATAATGCCATTAAGGCTCTCTAAAAGTAGATACTTTTTGAGATGTCATTTATTCAAATACACATCAACACATTCCTCAGTAGGACTAACTTCATTCTTTTTGAAGATTTTTTAAAATGTTTTTTGTTTTGTTTTGAAGTCCTGATTTAATCTACAGACCTAATGACTATCCACACCATTATTTGTAGATAAAACTGAAACTGCTGTGAAGCATCAAGTTCCAGTTTTTTGATTTGTTGTTTGGAAACATTTTCTCATCATAGATCTTGTCAGTGCTGTATCGCAAGTTAGCTTAGTGTTTTATATAAAATTACAAACTATATAAAAAATAGAGAAATCGCAGTATCTCAGAGTTTGAAGAGAATTCAAAGGCCATTATGTTCAAAATCCTAGCATACCTTTTCATCATTCCCAACCTTTGTCTGAACATCTCAATTGCTACATCGTCCATCTGGGAGTTTGTTGCTTTTGCAACTCTATTGTTTGAAAGTACAAACATACCAAACTGAAACCTGGTGCCTTATCCTTTCTACCCCATGGTTCTAATTCTTCTTTGCACTGTACAAAAGAATGTAAATTTCTTTTTTACATGATAGTTCTCCTAATATTTGAAGATAAATATTATATTTTCCCCTTAAGTCCAATTACTTTTGTATTTTTTTGCATTCTTTTTTTCCACCAGACACAATCTTTCCCAAGATATTCAACCTCTATTTTATTTATGCATTAAAAAAAAAAAGCTCCTTGGTATAATTGTACCAGGGGAAAGGTAAAGATACAAAATTCAATCTTTTAGATAAAGTAATTAGGGCAATAAGTGACATTGAATTTAAAACTATTACGTTGAAAGGCTCATATTCCACATAGTAAGAATAAAAAGGGAAAGGTATATTGTTCCTCAAGGTCAGAATTTTAGAATTTTGAGCATAAGGTAAAACCAAAAATTTCATATATGAAGAACCCATATATAAAATATTGTCTTCATTCCCTTAAGTATGTTTCTTAATTGTATGCCTATTCTGTTTCAGAATATGTACTCAGCTTTTGGAGGCCCTTAAAATGATCATTATCAGTAAACATACAAATAATTACAAATACACTTATTATGGTAAATTCCATATCTATTTAGAAAACTTTTACTAGAAAAGTAGTATTGCCCATATAAACCATTTGTGAGGCAGCATAACATAGTGTTTAAGAGCACAGACTACTTGGGTTGAATCCTAGATCCACCTTTTACTAGTGACCTCATACAACTTCCTTAACTTGCTATATACCTCAGTTTTCTTATGTGTAAAACAGAAAGAGTAAGAGTACTTACCTCATAGAATAGTTATACTATGTGAACTAACATAAGTAAAACACTAAAAAAGTATTTATTTGCTACATAAATATTTGCTATTATTACCTACAATATAAATATAGCTTTAGCTTAAAAGTAAGTAGATAATGGTTGAATAAATATTGAAAGAATTTTCTCTAGGGAAAAAAATCCAGTAGGATAGAACCTAAAGTATACAGTGGTATAGCTGTGGGAAAGGACAAAGAAATAGAGATGACATGCTAAATGTTGATTTTTACCTTGAATTTATCAGAGTGATAATATCTTGAAATCATCTTTCCAGCTCATCATTACAAGCCTACTCTCGTAAAATAAGTAGAGGCTGGCATGCCAGAATACTTCAGTTTTACAAAATATATACTAAAACAATGACAACAAAATATCATTAAATATTTTACAAATATAAAGTTCCAAAAGCATATTTATCTAGAGATATAGTTGTAGGAATGAAGTTTTTAGGATATTCCTTTCTTCATTGTCTGGAATCAAGAATGTGAATTCATTTCTCTATAGTAGACCTCCATCTATAAAACAGACTTAATGTTGCTTTTCACACAAAATGTAAAAGATGACAACAAATGGATTTATACCTGTCAAGTCCTCTGAGCTTCTTAGAATGCCATTGTAGAAAAGCAGAATATTTGTGACTTTATGTTATTGCCTACCACAAAAAGAAGTCAGAAAGTGGATTCAGATAACAAAATAAACTATTTGGATTGATTCTAATAATTTTACCAATATTATTTTCTCATGTTGGAACTTGGAAAGAGCATGGCTGGTATTAAAGAGTAGAGGACAAAATGCCCAGTGAAAGGAGTAACCATTTTAGATAATCATTAGTAACTGACACACAGGTGACAATTTACAGGAAGATTTCTTTTAAAAATGCTGAGAAGAAAGAAGCAGTAAAGCTCTTGGAAGTATGGAGTTTGAAAATGAACTGCTGTCAGTTTCACGAAGATACCAAAGGTCAAGGTAGCAATGTAAAAGAAGCAGTTGATAATATTGTGCTGCAAGGACCAATTGATGTAGGAGGACATAAATTATATTTCTTTATGAAGATTAAAGATAGCATTATAGTGCTGGTGTCATTGAGATAATTTGTTTCCCCCTTACCTTCTCCACCCCTTTCCATAACTTTGATTGTAGCATATGATATACTTGTATGTCTTAATCCTTAAGGTGAAACTTTATGTAAGGAAAGGTAAGACAGGTGATTATGAGGTGATTTTGAATAGGGTTTTGCAAATTTTTAAAATACTTTTCTATAAAACATAGGCATTTGAACCAATGAGAAAATAACCATTAGTTTTGAATATTGTCTAAATACAATGGAGTCTTATAATATGTCTCTTGCTTGTGGTGATTCAAGACTACAGTTGTTTAGGAGACCCCATTATAATGAGGTCAGTTTAGCATAACCCCATTGATGAGGTTCAAAAGAGATTCACATCATGCCGATTTCCCACTGTTGTTAAACAGGGTATGTTGAATAGGGTATTGGTTAATTATGTGATACTTCAATATGAACTCTCTTTGTGGGCCTTGTTTACTTTCTCATTCCCTTCCTTTTTGCCATTTTTAAGACTTATCTTTACCTATACTGTACCCTATCCCTTAAGATGAGGCTGCTTTTGTAGGGTCGATAGATGAATGAATATTACCACCAGTATGAAATAACATTTAGAGGAATGAGAAGGCTACTTTTACATATACTGAAAGCAAATCCTAGTATAAATGCATCTTCCCTCTTAGGTGTATCTTCGGCGACAGCAACAGTATTAAAAATAATGCTCTAGTTTATCATTGCTTAAACTTTAGTTATTACTCTTTGCCTTCTACGTATAAAATACCTTTGAACAGGGGTCAGCACACTTATTCTTTAGAGGTCCAGACAATAAATACTTTAGGCTTTGTGGGTTCTGTACTCTCTATCATAACTACTCAACTCTGCCAGCCCTCTGGCACAAAAGCCACTGTAAAATGATATAAATGAATGAGCCTCACTGTGCCCCAATAAATATTTATGGATACTGAAATTGGATTTCATATAATTTTCGCATGTCATGAAATATTCTTCTTTTGTTTTTTTTTCAATCATTTAAAAATTTAAAGATCACTTTTAGATTGAAGGCGATGCAAAAAACAGGCAGCAGGCAGGATTTGTCCCCTTGGATATGATTTGCCAACCCCTATTTTGGAATATTCCTACCTTATAGTGTACTAGTATCTCCTCTGTTAATCAAAGGCTCATAGCAAGTGAGCTTTCAGAAGAATGCTCTGAGAATTTAAGACAGAGAAAGGTAATGCACCATAAGAAATTAACACTTCATAGATTCAAATATATCTTGAGTGCCTGCTGTCTATATATGCCAGGCATTGTTCAAGATGCTGCAGATATAGCAATAAACAAAGAAGTCAAAAGTCCCTGCCTTTATGAAATTTACATTTTAGTGGGTGACACAAATATAGGTAAACAAAAAAATGTATAGTATTAGAGATGGTGATAAGTACTGTGGATAAAAATAAACCAGGGAAGGTGAATAGGTAGTGCAGGCAGGAAGGAGAGTTGTAATTTTTAAAAGGCCATCAAGGAGGGCTTTATTGATAAGGTGACATTTGAGCAAAGACATAAAGGAGGAGAGGGAGCAAGCCATGGATCATGTAGAATCTGTATGCCACCCTTAGTATAATGGAGAGTTTTGAGCAGAGGTACTACATAGTTTGACTTACATTTTAATAGGGAAACAATTTAGGAGGCTATTGAATTAATCCAGGTGAAAAATGATAGTGATTTAGACCAATGATAGAGGTGAAGGTAGTGAGAAATACATTATTTATATATTTTGAAGATAGAAGGTAACAGATAAAATAAGAGAAAGAGAGAAGTCAAGTATAAGACCCAGGATTTTGACTTGGGCAATTGAAAAGATGGAATTGGAGAATACTGTGGAAAGAGTGGGTTTGATGAGGAAGATCAGTTTTAATTTGGTTATGGAAGCAAACTACTTTTAGATATCCAAGTGGAGATGTTAAATTGGCAATTAGACAGATGCATCTGGAGTTCAGAAGAGAAGTCTAAGCTGGAGATACTTTTTTTAAAATCATCAGCATCTTAATAGAATCAAAATCCATGACAATGAGATCATCAAGGTATTTACTAGTATTACTATTTATTTATTGGTATTACTGCCCTTGCTTTTTTTCCTCATCCACTTTCAAAGAGGTAGGTAGTTTCTAGTAACCTATCCCCTCTGCTCACTCACAAATAGCAGGGATCCCACTGAATCAGAAACCTGATCTACACAGGAAGTACCATTAGTTGGCCATCCTCAAATTTTCCATGGTATAAACATGGGAGTGAGTTTTCCCAAGTACCTCCTTGCTGGAAACTGTTTGCACTGGAGGTAAGTGTGAGAGGGGAGGTTGTGGGAAATGATGGGGTGAGGGCTTCCTAAACCTTTTCCAAACCTCAGAAATTGTTGATTCTGAGGAATGGAGAAGGTTCAGGCTGGTTCTAATTTCCCTGAACCAGTTCATACAGCCCTAAATTTGACCTGCTTTCCTCAAACTGGGAGTCAGAAATCCCTTTTCTCTTCTGTTTTTCTGCTGCAGAAATTCCCAACATTCCCATTTTGTGGGCTCCAGAAAGGGGTAAGCGAAGACTTCAATCCCAGCCAATCATTTCCAGATTAATAATTTTTAGTGTTTTGGTTTTTTTTTTTTTATCATCATAAAGAATGCTTGGACCCATTTTTCCCATCCATTTAATTTCCTTGTGGATTGTTATGTATCTATGTTCTAGGATCATTCTGTATCCCTGGGCAATAGAGTTCAGATTCATCTGCTATTTCCATTTGTGTGCTATTCTCTTGTGGATTCTCATATGCAGTTTATTGATGACTGTTTCCTAGATGAAAGAAACCCAATTCAGGAGACTGCTTTATTCTCAATTTCATCTTTTCCTGAATGGTGTTTTTGTTCCCCTGCTGACAGCTTTTTCCTACCCTACACAACTGCTTCTGATGATCTGTCATTGCTTCTCTGCTGTTCTGTCTTACTGCTTTGACTGCCTTTGATTTTTGCCTCTACTCTTTGCCCCACTTTATGCATTTGCTGAATGATTTGCATTCTTCACTTACTGGTACTTTGTCTATCAGCAAATGGCCTGATACTGCCATATCCATCAGCTATTTTAGCATTTTAGACTACCCAGCCCTGTTTATCTGCTCTCCTACCATTTATATCATGGCCTTCCAAGTGCTATGCCATCTGCCTGCTTGATCTTGCCCTGCCCAATCTATGCCTGTAATATTATAAGTAAGTTCAGATTGTTTAGCACTTTTCCTACCTATCTCCACTTGTCTTATGCCACTAAGTTGGACTGCTAACTGAGTTTGCTTGACTACTGTCTCCTTTACCTATTTGCTGCACATGGCTGCTCCATTAATTAACTTGAGACATTGCATTCATCTCCTTCGTACTCAGCCTTGCAACTTGCTGATCGGCTCATATTGCCTCTTTTATACTTTTCTGCATCTGGTAAATCACTGGCGTTGTTCTTCTGTTGTCTTGTAACCCTGATCAGATTTTATTTCCAAGAAAAGTGTTGCCTACGTATTGTCCAAACATACCTTAGAAATAGGAAAATGCTTCACTATTTAACAGTCCAGTCCAGTTTACTCCTAAACTGACTTTTAAACTATCACCCATCCTTTCTGCTTTTTTAAACAACTTCACATTCTTCCCTTTATTTAGCAATAGATTTTTTTCAAATAACTTACCATCTTTGCTTCAGTTGACCTTTCACGTCATATATTACGTACTTTTGTTTCTTGTATATGGGATCTTTCAATGATTTTCCATATATTAAATTTATTTCCTAATTTATTTTCCATGTTCCAGGGCTTCATGAAGATGAGTTACTCCTATTAATATTATCCTTTTTAGTAAGACTGGAAGAATTTTTTAAAACTTAAAGTTTCATCTCAAAAAATAATAAATTTAGTTATAGTTCTTTGTGGTTAGATTAAAGTAGCTTTCCATCCTGCTCTATTTTTCCTTTGAGAATATCATTTCTCAGCCACCCCATAATTT
Organism: Neomonachus schauinslandi; assembly: GCF_002201575.2. NCBI lineage: Eukaryota > Metazoa > Chordata > Mammalia > Carnivora > Phocidae > Neomonachus > Neomonachus schauinslandi. The sequence continues at coordinate 33,437,222 of NC_058411.1, read as the reverse complement.
ATGTAATATCAGTTCTTTAGAGATCCTTTTGATATATTTATCTTTCCCTCCTTTTAGACTATATTTTCTTGTGTGTGGGTAAACTTTAAATTGACATTTTCCCATTATTTGCTAAGTATTTGACATCTAAAAAGAACTTGGAATACAAAATTATTTGCTTGAAGCTTGATGTCTTATTTACTTACATTTAAATGAAAAACAAGATCAAACAAGAAGTGAAGAATTTTGGTGAAACTTGCAAACAATTTCAAAAGTCTAAGGAAATTGAAAGTGGGGTATGTATGTGTGTATGCAAGTGTGTGTGCGTGTGTGTATGTGTGTATAGATTTGAAGTGTTCTTTGTGTGTACTTTTGAGGTGTACTTTGTGTGTATGTATCCACAACATCATTGTGCTTAAGTGTGGAAGATTCTGAGTATCCATACTAAATTTTATTTTATTTTTATGAAAATGAAATGGAAAAGGAAAAGGAAAAAGCTAAAAAGAGAATGGTAAATTTAGGGAATATAGAAAAAGGGTATGGACATTTTTTTTCCTTTTCCTTTAATAATAGAGATAAAATTAGTATGAAGAAAAAGGCTGCTGTAGAAAAGTCAAGAAAATAATTTCAGTAGCTTTTTATTTTTTTTTATTGTGGCAAAATACACATAACATAAAATTTACTGTTTTAACCATTTTAAGTATACAATTCAGTGGCATTAGTACATTTTGTACAACCATTACCACTATCTGTTTCCCGAACTTTTTCATCATGCAAAACAGAAACTCGGTACCCATTAAACAGTAATCCCCCATACCTCTTTCCCCCACCCCCTGGTAACCTTTGTTTTAGTATCTGTCTAAGAATTTGCCTATTCTAGGATTTGCCCCATATAAGTAGAATCATACAATTTTTGGCCTTCTGTGTTTGACTTATTTCACTTAACGTAGTATTTTCAAGGTTCATCCATGTGGTAGCATATATCAGAATTTTCTTCCTTTTTAAGACTAATATTCCATTTATGTGTATACTACAATTTGTTTATCCATTCATCTGTTGATAGACAACACTTAAGTTGTTTCCATTTTTATGGCTATTATGAATAATACTGCCATTAGCATTGGTGTGCAAGGGTCTGTTTTTCTTTCCATTCTTTGGGTATTTATGGAGAAGTGAACTCCACAGCTTTTAATATTCTTGTCTAAGAGGAAATTAAAGACCTCAGGGGAACTATATAAGTAACATGAAAGATGGTTAAGTCCAAGATACTGTATTAGGAACAGAAGAAATTATAAACTTTTAGGAAGACACAGAAGACCAAGTGAGATTTGAAAGACCTTACATTTCTAAGAATGAAAGGGAGAATGAAATTGGACAGATGATTCATGTTTGAAGGACAGCAAAGATGATTCTGAAGGACATTGAATTAAAAAATATACCAATTTTAGGACAGATGATGGCAAGTCTTTGAGATGAAATAATGCAGACTTTTAAAGAAGTAAGCATTTGAAAGGCAAGGTTTAAATGAAGATAATGGGATTGAGATGAGGCAACTAGGTTATACATTCATAGGAGCCAGCAACACTAATAGGAATTCAATTTTAAATTCACTGGTACTCAATTCTGGATACCCAGTTTTCTACCTATAGAGATTTTTCTAAAAAGATGCCTTTGACCCAACCCCCAGAGATTCTAGCTCAGTAGGTTGGAGATATGGTTTAGGCAATGTGTGTATGCATGTGTGTGTGTTTTAATCCACTGGTAAAACACAATGTAAGTTAAATTGAACTCTATACCGTAGTATCCTAGACCTTACAGGGTTACAAAAGTTGGGAAGAATTGGTCTTGTCTTTAAGGAGTTTAAAACTGAAGTAGTTAAATATGCAATAAAAATGGATTTAGGAAAGAAGACTTTCAATCCATTAGGTGATAATGTTTTCACTTGTTAACAATTTTTTGGTGATTTTACATACTTTGTCTAGCTTTTCTCAGCCAAGATTCTCATCTAAACTATCAAACACAAAAAAATGATTTGAGGGGCTTCTCAGTTCTCCCGAGTGGTACATAAACTAGTACTATTCTATACGCATAGGAGAGAAGTTAATTCATAATTTCCAATAATTTTCTCAGAATCTGTTTTTTAAAAGGCTTGTTCTGTGCTAGGTAGTCTGTTAGGAGTATGTAACACAAAGATAAGACCTTGTTCTCAAGAAGCTTACATTCCAAAAGAGGGGAAAAGACATTTAACCAAAAAAAAAAAAATGCATTTCTAGTATCATTTCAAAATTTTGTTATTTTCTTCTAGTTCTTCAGAGAAAATATTCAAAGTCAGAGTAATTGTGTATAAGGAAATCCTTTCACTTCTTCTAAGCTTCAGTGATTCAGGAGTAAGAATGCCTTCTATAATTAATGCCTCATCACAACTGAAGGATTCTGCTAATAGTTTAAATGCCAATAAGAATCTCTTTAATTTTGAAACCTGGAGCATTCAGTGACAATTAGTGATTTCTTTGGTAGCTGTTAATAAATAGCATTATCTAAACCCAATGTTATTAATTTTATAGTGGAAAAGTAGAGAATGACTAGAAAAAAATTGATAACTAATGTTCAGGAGGTTGTTCTTGAATGTTATTGCAAGCACAATGAGGTATTCTCCTCTTGGGCATATAGCTACATACCAGTATTGAAAATGTTTGAGAATTTAATTCATTCTCACTGTCAACTAAAACTCGCTTGAATTCCTGGTATCAGAAGTTTCAGTTATATTCATTAGTTTTTATTATGAATTTGATTAATTAGCCATTTGAATGAGGAATTTATTTGTCCTCCCCAGATTGATGGGTGCCATCAAACTTGAGAGCAGTAAGCTTCATTCCCATTGGCTCACTAATTCACAATGATTGCTTTAAGGGAATCTCTTTAAAGTGCTTATACCTAAGATAAGTTTTAGTAACCTGTTTTTTCCTCCCATCTCCTGATGTCCTACTAAAGTTATTTATTTTGTCAGCACAGGTGAGGGAAGATCAAAGTTCTCATGTCAGGAGAGAAGGACCAAAATAGAAATTACATCCAGATTTAACTTGTTTTCTTAAAAAAGTGAATAATTTTAAAAGATTTTGCTTCACTTGTATTTATTCTGGGAAACATTTTTAGTGCAAAATAAAGATTACACAAATTTTAAGGTATAAGATCTGGGATAAAGGAAAATATAAGTAACATTTTATTAGTAATAAATATACTTTTCCTTTTCTTGTGATCTCTGAAATCCTGTTTTTATTTTAAGGAAAGCTAAACTGAAAATAATGTTATATAATGTGTTTCTTTTTTGTAAAAGTTAACTTGAAAAGGCAATTTTCCTATCACACCCTTATTAGGACTCAAGTCTGTTTTACATTTAGTAACAAGAAAATCCCCTAAATTTCCTTGCTATTAAGAGATTCTTTGTAGGCAACTACCCCTAACGAACAAGTTGTCATTCTTTCCTGAAGACAGTGGGGCAAATTTAGGACCTTGCAAAGGAAGATATAGCTTCCTTACATAAACATTTTATGGAAGTAGTTTTACTCTTTCAGTTTTGAATATAGACCGTGACAACAGCAGTCACTAATAGCTAGTCTCTACATCCCCTAATCTCTTTCTCTCCTCTTTGCTATCCCACCATCCAATATTTCAATGTTGCTGGCAAAAATTAATGTATTACACCTATGGCACAGAGGTCCAGTGGAGTGAGAAAGATCATTGTGAGAGGTTCATTGCATCATCTATGGCAACTATTTGATACAAAGATCCTTTATGTATATTTAATAGTATTTAATTTCATGAATATCAAATCAGTACTTGAAAAGCTCACTAGTTAGATATGTGAAAGTTTACAAAATACAAACCATCCAATTTTGTATTTATCTCTGAACACTTTTTAGATTTCTTATGATACTTTGTCTTTATGAAGAAATAGAGATTATGTTTTATTCATGTCAGCAGTATAAAAACATCTCAGATGTTCAGGAATCAATTTTTCTTTGGTTTGTTTCTAGCCATACAATAGAAGTAGATATGTATTTACTTTGCAGTTAGACGTAATAATCCCAGTATAGATATCTTAAGCAAATATTCGGAAAGAAAAAATCTCTTATAAGATAAATTTGTATGTTCTCATTCTCAACTCAATGCCTTCTGGTCAAAATTAAGATTGATCTTATGAGGAGGTAAAGGTAAAAAGCCTTTTTAGCTATCTTCTCATTATGATTAGTTACTAAAAAATAAAATTTAAGACCATCTGCAGAGAGCTCCTATTTTATTAACAAGAAAATTTGTCTTCAAATTTCCATACCTCCCAGTTAGTGTTAGAATATTAGGAACACAGTATAACATAGTATTTTGCATGTGATAAGTATTTAATAAAAGCATAAAATGGTGACATTTTTATTGTGACACAATATTAAAGATGAAATTTTAAAGTATTAAAGATGAGATTAAAGATGAGAAAAGTATATGGTCATTTAGGAGAAAAAAGGTGTAGATTTTTAAATATTTATCTTGCCTTTTATTAATAACATTAAAAGAAACACCTGGTTTTTTCTAAATATATATTTCTGATTATATTTCTGATTATAATGTTTTTTCCAAAAAATAGTTTGGGAAATACAGGAAGCAAAATGAAGTAAATAAAAATCACGAATAATCTTGACACCTAATTATTGCCTAGGACTAATTGATTAGTCTTCACATTGGTACCCATCATATATACAGGTTTATATCTTGGGTTTCTTAATCACATCATCCCAACTGTTATCCTATCTACTAAAATTTGTAGTTTACTTACTGTATGCCAAGCATTGTGATAAGCACTTTATATAATATCTTATTTAATCCTAATAACAAACCTACATGAGTACCACTTAAGAAAACTAGTTTTAGAAAGATTAAATCATAAAATAACTCAGATCACAGAGCCAGTAGAAGGTAATAGAATTAGAATTTCAGCTAGGTAGTCTTGACTCCAAAGTCCTTGCTTTTTAACCACTCTCCTTTTTATATAAATTAAGCTTTTCTCCTTTTTTAAAAAAATTTATTTTTATTTATTTCATTTTTTTTTATTTTATTATGTTATGTTAATCACCATACATTACATCATTAGTTTTTGATGTAGTGTTCCATGATTCATTGTTTGCGTATAACACCCAGTGCTCCATGCAGTACATGCCCTCTTTAATACCCATCAGCAGGCTAACCCATCCCCCGCCCCGAACCCTCAGTTTGTTTTTCAGAGTCCATAATCTCTCATGGTTCGTCTCCCCTTCTGATTCCTCCCCTCACTCCGTAGGAAGGGAAAAATTAAGCTTTTTTCCATTTAGTAACTGTAATACCAAAAAACGGCCGGGGGTGGGGGGTGGAGTTGTCAATCACTACAGAGTATAAACAAGCTATGATTAATTTAAGTTCCCTGTCTGAACTATTTAGGCTCTTTCTTATTTCCTGTCATAAACATTCTTTTTATATAAATTGTCAAAAATATCTCTGATTATCGCTTTAGAAATATTTCCTTAAAATAGAATAACTGATTAAAAATTAAGTCTCATAATACATACTGCCAAATTGCCTTCTAGAATATATGTGCATATTTATATATTCATTCTCTCAGCTTATGGAACTAAACATTCATTATTTTTAATCTTAACAATTTGATAAAAATTATATGGCTTTATTGGCATATTGTAGACTAATAATGAGATTAAATACTTGTATTTGTCTAGTTTTTTTTTCTTTTATATATTGCCCATTTTCTTTGTTTTCTTTTGGTTCAGTAGCCTATTCTTAAAAACTGATTCTAGTTACAATGAGAAGTTTAAGAAAGTGCTTGTCAGGAAATAATTTTTGTAGAATGAGATTTATATTTTAACTATATTATTTTGACACATAAATATAGACATACATAAATACAGTTTATTTTCTCTTTTTTCAAACTTTATTAACATAATAGTACTCAATTATTTCCTTACTTACCCTCTTACAGCAGAGGTCAAGCCCAAAACACATCCTGAATCAAAGGCATGCAGTTAAAGTACAAACACATTCTTTTCTAACAAGCTAGTTATGCCCTTTGTGAGGTTTTTCTTTTTTTCCATAGCTGATGCACAGTAGTTTATTTTCTAACTATTCATTTCTTATGGAACGTTCATGTTAAATACTTTATGGATAGAAAATTATTGAACCTTAATATTCTAGAATTAATTGTCCTTTCATAGATATAAGCTTTTCAAAATTTATGATTAGGACATTGAATATACATGGCTACTATAGCAATCATTTTATTTATTTATTTATTTATTTATTTATTTATTTTTAAGATTTTATTTATTTGATAGAGAGAGACACAGCAAGAGAGGGAACACACGCAGAGGGAGTGGGAGAGGGAGAAGCAGGCTTCCCGCCGAGCAGGGAGCCCGATAAGGGGCTCGATTCCAGGACCCTGGGATCATGACCTGAGCCGAAGGCAGACGCTTAAAGACTGAGCCACCCAGGCGCCCCACAATCGTTTTTTTTTTTAAATACCAAATACCCAGTCCTTCTATTTATACAATTTTTTCCTTGGCAAACTCATTTTTCTTCATAGGAATTCCAAAAGAAATAATATTCTAGTATGCAATTAATGTGAGTTACCATTTGATTATCTACATTTAAGGCATTTTATACACTTTTTCAGATACGTAAAGCTTAATTCCCCTCGAGTGTTCGAAAGATCCCTTTTCTTTTTTTTTTTTTTTAGTTGCCCCTAACACGCAAATCACTTCATGCCCAAAGTGTTTCAGTAAGTGAACTGTTTAACACTTGGCTTGAATTTTTCCACAGAAAGATTTATTTATATAACTGATTCTCAACCTGGGGATTTTTTGGACCCTGAGGAACATTTGGCAATGCCTAGTGACATTTTGGGTTGTTGTAACTGAAGGGTTCCTACTGACATTAGATGAATAGAAGTCAGGGATGCTGGTAAACATCCTACAATGCACTGAACAGTCCTTACAACAGAGAATTTTCCAGCCCAAAATGTAATAGTGCAGAAAATGAGAAATCCTCATTTACATAATATTATTGAGTACTTATTAACTGCCAGGCACTGTGCTTGGGGCTGGGGACACATGGATAGAAAGTTATGATCATAGTACTCAAGGAAGTTACATTATGGTTAGGAAATGGAAGGAATTGGATAAATAAACTATAACATGATATAGTAATGGTGTATATGTGATATATTAGGAGTAGGATAAAGTTCATCTGAGGGAGTTAGGGAAATTTTCAAAGAAGTGATATTGGAACTGTTGTTATTGCTGTTTTTCTTATTTTTATCATTGTTTACCTTTTACTTTAAGTTTACTAAAAGCACACAAATAGCATAGTTACAACTTAATGGATTTTCAAAAAATGAACATACCTGTGTGACCAGCAGGCCCATCAAGAAACCAGATTATCAACATCCCAGATTGTGCCCCCTCTTGTGGTCCTTTCAGTAACAGCCCAACCCTCAAGAGTATTAAAGTTTTGACTTTTGGCATCATTGATAGTTTTTGTTTTTTAGTAAACTTTATACAAATGAAATTTTATACTGTGAAATGTATTGTGTCTGGATTCTTTTGCTCAACATTATGTAAAATTGATTTGTTGCATGTAGTTGTTTGTTCATTATCACTACCATACAATAATCCATTGTATGAATATGCCAGTATATATTAATCTACTGTAAAGAAACAATTGCTGAAATCCTAAGTCTGCCAATAGGTCATTCTGGCTGCAGAATGGGTTTTGAAGGGGACCTGGTAACAAAGAGCCTGGAGGTAGGTAAGGCCAAATGATGGACACTCTGTATCATATAAAAGGCATTTGGGTTTTTTCTAGTAGAAAGTGAAGATTTTTTTTGAAAGATGTTAAACAGCAACGAATGTAGTGAGATTTGCATTTTAGAAAGACCATTTTGGCAGCAGAGGATGGATTGAATGGTAATAAACTTAGCTATTAACATTAATCAGGAGGTTATTGAAATATTCAAACAAAGGATGCTGAGTACCTAAAGGCAGACAAGGGTAGAAAGAAACATGACTTTCTGAGGATAAAATTAATAGCACTTTTTGACTAACTGGATATGAAATTTGCAGAGGATAGTTTCCTGAGCCAACCTTCGAAAGCCTATGTGTGTTACTGAAATACAAAATGTGGACAGCAAAGAAAAATAATTCAGTGTTAGCAATTAAAATTGAATTCAAAATAACATCCAAATTTATGTATAGTGTTTGAACTTGTAGAAAAACATATGTCATTAGTTGAAAATTAATAAATTGATGAAAATCTTCATGGAGAATCTGTAAGAATATTGGCTACAATCTAGGACAAGTCTAGACTAATGGTATTGGCTTTTTATTTGTTTTCATTTTAATTTAAAATTTGTAACTTTTTTTCTGTTGTTTCATATTTTCACTATTTTTATTTTATTTTTATCTTACACTAAATTTATACATTTAGTCATGAATAAGGTGGTTTTCAGCTCAGGAATTAAAAATGAGACAAGAAGTGTGTGTGTTCTTGTGTACACTAAAAAGCAAGAGTTGAGAGAGGAAAGGAAAAAAGGAGTTAAAATATTGTATCCATATGAATGAGAAGAGACTGTCTGAGATGGAATTAACAGAGTTCCCAGTTGTTATTTCTAGGTCGGAAGATTGCTGCATTTTACTTTTGTTTGTGCATGCATCACTAGAGAGAGTAAAGGCAGTGAGTCAGAAAGTTCCCCATAGTCACCAGGCAATAGTGTCAATCCAAAGATGTATTTATTGCTGAGACAGTGGTTAAGATAGTTGGCTCTTTGTGACCCAGAAAATGAGTGCAATTAGCTTTTGATAACAGCGCACTGCCTATCAATATTTCTGAAGATGAACGTCTCTAACATAAATTTTTTTAACGTTGTAAACCCTTTATAGATATGATTATTCACCTAGAAAACCCAAAAGAATCCATTGAAAAAGTATTAGAAACAAGAAGAGTTCAGGATGGTGGCTAAATAAGGAGTATTTTACTTTATAAAAATCTATATGCTAATATTACTAAGTTAGAAACAAGCATTAGATAGAAAAAGTAACGACGGGGACACTCCTGGGTTGCTCAGCTGTTTAAGCATGTGACTCTTGATTTTGGCTCAGGTCATGATCTCAGGGTCATGAGATCGAGTCCAGCGTCATGCTCTGTGCTATGCGTGGAGCCTGCTTAAGATTTTCTCTCTCTCCTTCTGCCCCCACCCCCACCAAACCCCAGCTCATGTGTTTTCTCTCTCCCTAAAAAAAATAACAAAAAAAGATCTCATTTACAATAGCAGAAAAAAGTGAACTTTATAATATTCAAGAATAAACTAAAGGAATTTGCCAGATTTAAGTAAAGAAAACTTTATTAAAGGACATAAAATATAGCTTGAATGATTAAGAAGTTATGCCATATTCTTAAATGCAAATACTTTTGTGAAATTGTCAATTTACCTTAAGTTGATTGGTGAATGTGATATAATTCCCAATGGCTTTTGGGGGGAATATACCAAGTTGATTTCTAAACATACTTCTAAAAGAACAAATTATAAAAATAGCTAGTGCTTTCTTTAAGTAAAACAATGAGAGGCCTTACTCAATCAGATGTAAAAACATAAGGCACAGTGATTAAAGTATTTGGTATGTTACAGGAAAATAAAGTCAGAGATAAATGACACCAAATGATATTTATTAATATAACTATGTATAAAATTGGAATTTAACACATTATAAATGTGACATTTTAAGAAGTTCAAGGAAAGAAGGGTCAGTCTATAAAAGATGTTGAGGAAATTGGCTATCCATTTTGGTGGAAATGGATCATGCAACCTAAAATTAAACTACAGATGATTATATATTTAAAATTAAAAGCTGTAAGCTTATGATTTAAAAATTAAGTTATTTTTATGATCTTTAGGTAAGAGAAACCTTTCTAGATGAAACATAAAACCAGCAAATATAATAAAAAGATTGATAGAACCCCCTATCATTAAACATTGGAAACCTCTTAATGGAAATGCCAACTAAGCAAAAATTGTTACAAATGTTAAATGTTAAAAATTAACATTTACAAGAGATTCAACTGCCAAAGTTTTAATATTTTAATATGTAGAAATTTCTTAATAATTCAACAGGAAGAATATGGCCTCCAGTATAGAATAGCAGACAAAAGATATAATCAGACAGTTTGCAGTGGGAAAGAAGCAAATTGCTTTTAAATATGTGCTCATTATAATTGGTAAGAAATGTAAAATTCAAAAATATTGTATTGCTTTGTGTACATGAGTTAAATGCTGTTTAAAACAGAGATTGCCTGGAAGTAGCAAGGTTTGGGAGAAAAGACCACTGTTCAGAGTATAAATTGGTACCATTTTTCTGTAGGGCAATCTGCAATGTATCAAAAATTTCAGTGTAATGTTATAAAAGACATTAATTTTGTAGGAAATAAAGCAGTTTACAAAGAGGGTACAGCCTGGAATAATTATTGTTTTAGTACTTTGAAAAACCTTCCCACTGTAGAAAAACTTGATCCGGTTTAACAGGAAATAACCTGTAGAGCATACCATGTAAAAGGACACACACTCTCTTTAGATTCACTCTCCCCCAAAAACTACCATGAGTTGTAGGTCAAAGCAGCAGGGAGCAGGAGCCAGAACTGTAGGAAACCAGGACTTTGGAGACAGAGGAGACACCCTGAGGACAGATGGCTATAGCTACAGTGTTGGTGAGACACTTAGGCTTGGACAAACAGCAGTATGTGAAATTCAGTCTGGGATTCCCTAAGTCTGTGAGACCACTGTGGGAGGTTGAAGTGGAACCAGTCAGTGCTTAAATGTACCCTCTAGTTAAAGGTAGAAGCAGAAATAAATTTTTACCAAAGGAAATTTTCCCTAGTTTAGGTAAGCTATACTCCAACAGATTAAGGTCAAGTAATGAATATCAGCAAAACCATTAATCAATAGGGGGACTGAAAAATGTGACAACTACTAGAACTGTCAGAAACAAAATACAGCACATCCCAGAATTTGGTGACCACTGTCATTCATTTTTCATACTAGGGAACTTTTGTTTAGGACTAATGCTAACCCAGACAGGATACAGGCACAGAGAAGTTTATCAAACTGTCCCTGAAAAGCCAGGATGTATGCTTAAGCTACCTATGATGAAATCTTCAAAAGAACAAAGACACACAAGGTAAAAACATTGCAAGAGAACATTATTTTTGAATGAGCAATTTGGAAGAAAATAGGACTCCTAGAAATGGGAAAATATAAATTAAAATGTTTAAATCTGTGAAGAGATGAAACAGCAGATTAGACCAGCAGAAGAATTAGCATACTGAAACATAGTTCTGAGAAAATTACTTCATATTGGAATAATTACATAGAGAGATGATGTTATATAAATATGGGGGAGACATAAGGTATGAAGAAAGAAATGAGAAGGTCCAAACTACATTACATCAAAGCCCCAAAAGAAGAGAATGGAGGAAAGGCAATGATTACAGAGGTAACGGCTGTAAATTTACCAAACTGCTGAAAAAACATGAAACCACATGTCCTAGAGATACAGTATAAATTGAGATGGATAAGTAAAATAAATTGATGCCTGAATACATTAAAATGAAACTTCAAAACGAAAATAAAAGAGAAGATCTTAAAAGTAGCCAGAGAGAAAGGACAGATCACTTACAAAGGAATGACAGTAGGCTTTTAAACAACATTGGAATGAAACAGACAGAAAAATAGTATCTTCAAAGTATTGAAAAAGTTATAAATTATTTTACACAGGTTTTCATTTTGTGTTGTAAATATGTGAAATGTCTACTTTGAGGTTCATAATATAATACAGAAACTTGTTCTAAAATTTTGGATAGAAAACAGACCACATTTATTAGGAAAACAATATATCAAATCCTAGGGTGCCATGTACCTATTAAATTTGTGGTTTATATTAAAAGTTCTAAAGTATATTTATACTTTAGATATATATATTTAAGATCGTATATTTCAAAATTGAATTGAATAAGCATTGTATTATTTTCTCTTCCTGATGTATTCAGTATTGTCATTTTTTCTGCTGCTATGTGCCTTTCCACTTTTATGTTTTAGGTAACAAGTTTTTAAAATCTTTTATCACAGGGGCAGCTGGGTGGCTCAGTTGGTTAAGCGTCTGACTCTTGATTTCAGCTCAGGTCTTGATCTCACGGTTGTGAGTTCAAGTCTCGTGTTGGGCTCCACACTGGGCTTGGAGCCTAAATAAAAAAATAAATAAAATCTTTTATTACATAATAAAAATAGTATATTTTAATGTAAGATAATATATTAAAAGTTTTGCTCCTCCCACATAATAATTTTACCTCTGACTTATAATAATTTTACTATCCCACTTAATTGAAAAACTCTGAAAAATCTTGAAACCAACCTGTAGAATGATCTTAATATGCCAGGATTGAAAACAATAGCTAAAACATGGAAAGAGCCCAAATGTCCATTAACTGATGAATGGATAAAGATGTGGTATATCTATGCAATGGAATATTACTCAGCCATCAAAAACAATGAAATTTTGCCATTTGCAATGATGTGGAAGGAACTATAGTGTATTATGCTAAGCGAAATAATACAGAGAAAGACAAATACCATATGATTTCACTCATATATAGAATTTGAGAAGCAAAACAGATGAACATAGGGAAAGGAAAGGAAAAATAAAATAAGATAACGACAGAGAGGAAGGCAAAGCATAAGAGACTCTTAAATATAGGGAACAAACTGAGGGCTGCGGGAGGGGAGGTAGATGGAGGGATAGGGCAATTGGGTAATGGGCATTAAGGAGGGTACTTGATATAATGAACACTGATGTTATATTCAACGGATGAATCACTAAATTCTACCCCTAAAACTAATACTACACTATATGTGAACTAACTCGAATTTAAATAAAATCTTGAAAGAAAAAAAAAAATGCCAGGATTGAAAACCCACTCATTTTTGAGTCTTAAGTTACAGTTATCTATAGTTTAACCAAAAGCAGTGACCTTGTCTTTAAAGATTTATGCCTGAAATGTCATATTAGACTCAAAACATTATAGTGTCTCATATTGCTCTAAGGTAAAACTTAAATATCTGAGCTTGCTTTTCAGTTATAATGACCCTTATCATTTGTCCTCTGCTTTAATAATCTTAACCACTTTTCACAGACTAATGTTTTGATTTCTAGTAATTATTACTTATTTAGCTTCCTGACCTACCTCTCTCAGTGACACAAGAACAACTCAGATTTAATCTCCATTTTTATAACTAGCTCTAAGAGTAGACCTACATTTGCCCTGATTGATTTAGGCCACATTTATTTTGAGGTGCTGGGAATGAATACTATGTCATAATTTTATTCTTTTTTTTCTGATTCCTTCAGTTTAAACAACTAATGTTTCTCTTTGATATCTTCTTGTCATTGCTGCTGATCAGAGACAGGTCAGAAGATTAAGGAAAATATTCTTTACATTGACCCATCATTTTGTAGTAGAAAAGGCTTTAAAAAGATAGAGAATTTGATGAAGCTATGGTATCTGAAAATTATTCAGAGAAAATTTCAAAATATCTCATAGCTTCTGGGCAGCTTGCATTAAGGGGAAAAAAACCAAACTGGGAAACCAGGACATGACAGAATCTAGTCTTGCTGTTCCCCACATCCCCACCTATTTCTTTGTTTTCTGTCCTTTCCCTAGAGGCAAATTCTGTTAGGTATAGAAGTCTGCCCTTCCTATTGCAGTTTTGAGCAAAATGCATTTCCATCTGTTCCACTTAATGTTCCTGCATTGGGTATCCTCTGCTCTTGGATACTTAATTTTTTATGTGAAGAGAAGACCCAAGTTAACCTATTCGTAATTACCTCAGTATAAAATAATATTGCTTGGTTACCAAATCTTTCAGGTTTGTTTTAAAAACCTGAATTTTAAAAAGAACTGATTTTTTTTTATATCCTTTGTTGGTTGATTCTTATGAATTTGGTTTGGTTCTTGCATAACTAAGCCACACTTAGGGGTACAATTTCTAGAGCGTATCAATGGACTAAAATGGGCATCAAGGTAACATTGAAAGAGGAAAGGTTATAAATGAACAGCCTCATGGCTGTGTGTGTATGTTGGTATGTGTGTTGTGTGTATGTTAATAAGGATAATCATTTCTACCCATTCTGACTAGATGATGGGATTTATTTAGTGCCAGTAGATACAACCAACTTCCTCCCACTCCTACCATCTGCCCTAATAAAGTCAACTGTTCAGTTTCCTATAGCCCTAACTTGAAGAATTCAATCCCAATTCCTCATTTTACGAAGTGTAATTTTTTTCTTTAATAATGGACTCTATTTTGACTTTTCTTAAATCTGTCTTTAGGGCAACATAGGCTTCATTTGGATAGCAAACTACCTTATTCTAAGTACTATAGTATGGATGTTCTGAAAGAGTCTGCAATCCTCAAAGCTTAAATTACAGATCCTGATTTGGAGATATTAACCCCAAATTCCACACTAAAAAAATATGTGTGTGTGTGTGTGTGTGTGTGCACAAGTCTATAAAAATTATGATTCCTTGGAAGAACCTCATTGAATAAAATATTTTTATACACGTTTTTCAAATTAAAGTGTATATGAGAACTGATTTAATTTTCTAAGACTTTCTTTATATTTATGATTTTTTTGCATTCCTGTGGTTATACCTTTTTCAGTGGTAAAGGATATCTGCACCTCTTTTTAGAACAGTTTTTAAAAATTAGGCCCCTGATTATTTTTAAGTTTCTTGTTAAGAGATTTTTCTTCCAATATAATAAAGGTAAAGATTTTCCTTCATCTAACTTATGTCAGTTTTATTTAGTAAATAATGTCTTCTTCCTTTTCTATTTCTTCCAGGTTGTAACTTACTGAATTTTTTAATCCATTCTTGTATATGTGGAGGCTCTTAAAAAGTAAATTTTTCTACTATGGAGTATAATAATAGTTGATTGAAAATGAGTATGTTAAGAACCCTGTGTTTAATATGAGCAGCAGAGCATTAACTTGAATTGAGTGGAACATTGCCTCTTTGTGTTACCCTATTTTTCACCATCCTGAATCTTATTCCCATCCTGACAGCTGTTGTTTTTACAGCTTTAATTTTTAGTGTATGATTGTTAGGGAAATTTAAAAATTAATATAAAGTTATGGACACATTTTTTCATCTTTGCTTGGGAACATAATCACATTGCTGTTTTCTTTCTTTTTAAGGTTTTATTTATGTATTTGAGAGAGATAATGGGGGGAAGCAGAGGAAGAGGGACAAGCAGACAACGCGCTGAGTATAGAGCCCGATGTGGGGCTTGATCCCACAACCCTGAGATCATGTCCTGAGCCAAAATCAAGAGCCAGACACTTGGCTGACTGCAACAGCCGGGCATCCCTACATTGCTGTTTTCTGTTGGACTTAGGCAAAAGCGTAAATCAAGAGGTGCTATTAGTTCTTTTTCCTTCAAAAGATATTTTCTATCTTCTCACATTCCTTTCCCAGTCTCCTTCGGAGGTATGGTAATGTCCAAGGCTATCTTCCTGGTAATCAGTGTCTTCAAAACTGCTGTTCCTGATAATTCTTCATTAAATTTTCAAGATTGTTGCTGGCATGTTACATTCTTTAGACATCTTCTGGTAATTCATGTACATTCAAAAACAGACATTCCTCTCATAATTTCTATTCTGTACTCCTATTTATAGAAGTATTCAGTTTTCACAGTTGCTTTGGCTATAACAATTTCTACAACATAGGTGAGACTTTAGATTTGTGTGTTAGTATAAATAATAGTACCCAACATTTGTTAAGTATTTGATATGTATTAGGAATGATACTAAGTATTTTATATGTTTTATTGCATTTAAGCAGAGAAAAAAAATCATTCCTATGTCTGAATGGGGTGCAATGTCTTATAAACTGAAAACATACAATAACAGATTAATGGATTAAGTTCAGAATTGGATGGAGTCCATAGGTCTGAGTTCCTTTCTGGGGTTTTCTGTTGATTTACCCTGTGGCATTGGATTAGTCGTAGAATTTACAAAAAGAGAAGTAATAAATCTTCTCTGTATTATGTAATACAGGAATATGTTAATTATTTAAATAGAAAATATCAGTAGGTGTTTTATAAGAAAGGACCATAAATAAAAACTTATAATTATTGAATTATGTAGTTAAAAATATTACTCATGTTTAGCTCTCCAGTGTAGTAAATAAGAGAAATAAGAGCCTTTGTCAGAGCATTATAAATTTAATGTGTATGTTGTCATACTAGTATTATATTGTGACATCCTTTCAGTTAGCTAAAAATTTTTTATAGTGTTAACACTTTAGTTTTTTAAGAAGAGTAACAAATATCATTATCCCTTTTTACAAATGGAAAACTGAGAGATAGATAAATTTCCAGAGGCATAAAAACATAAACTGATAATCATTTAATATGTGAACAATTAAATACTATTAGATTATAGATGATAAATAAAAAGCCTGATCATAAACTGAGACATTAGTAGCTCTATAATCAATTTTTACATGAGCAAAACTGTAGAGCAACTGGTTTAATTCAAGCTACAGCATGTCATAGGCTCCAGATACTTACGTGTATACATTTTTCTCTCGTCTTTACTAATGGAACTTCTACTTAGTTAAGTTTTTCTCAAAACAACAGAAATATTGGATTTCTTTCTTTTTAGGAAGGACTTACTCATTTTCTTCTTTCCCAATTGGCTTCTAATTTTAAAACTGAGGGTGGTATATAGAGATGACAAAGTACAACACTTTATAATGATAATTAAAATAGAAAGGAGCTGTTTTTGCTTTTTTCTCTCTTCTCAGCAGTTCTTCCACTCATCCCACTTCCTTTACTTCACCTATTTCTTGTTCCTCTTACTTTATCACATGTGCCTATTTTGGTGAGAATCCAGTTTTGCAGAATGAGAACTTTAAACGTGATAATTACATGTTCTTCATGTAATTTACACTTTATAAAGAGGCCACAGTGAGAATTATCACATCTCAGGGCAAAAGAGCAAAGTTTTAGACTTTCTAAAATCAGTTGACAGCCATTTGCAAGTAGTACATATAGGCCTAAAGTAGGAGCTTCTTTCTTTCTTTCTTTTTTTTTTTGTTATGTTAGTCACCACATCATTAGTTTTTGATGTAGTGATCCACGATCCATTGTTTTCATTTAACACCCACTGCTCCATGCAATATGTGCCCTCCTTAATACCCGTCACCGGGCTAACCCATCCCCCAACCCCCTCCCCTCTAAAATCCTCAGTTTGTTTCTCAGAGTCCATAGTCTCTTGTGGTTCATCTTCCCCTCCGATTCCCACCCCCTTCATTTTTCTCTTCCTTCTCCTAATGTCCTCCATGCTATTCCTTATGTTCCACAAATAAGTGAAACCATATGATAATAGACCTTCTCTGCTTAACTTATTTCACTTAGCATAATCTCCTCCAGTCCCATCCATGTTGATGTAAAAGTTGGGTATTCATCCTTTCTGATGGCTGAGTAATATTCCATTGTATATATGGACCACATTTTCTTTATCCATTCATCTGTTGAAAAGGGCATCTTGGCTCTTTCCACAGTTTGGCTCTGGCGGACATTGCTGCTATGAACATTGGGGTGCATATGGCCCTTCTTTTCACTACATCTGTGTCTTTGGGGTAAATATCTAGTAGTACAACTGCTGGGTTGTAGGGGAGCTTGTTTCTTTTAGTCTCAATTAAGATGTTTAAGCACAGTTAGTTATGTTGTTATATGAATATTAAAACTTGCATTGCTTTAGGTATACCAAGTAATTGTGTATCATAATAAAGTAAAAATTCAATGTATAGATTTTTTTAGGCAGCTTTATGTTTCTGTTTATATTATACACTGCTAACTACATTTTAAAAAAAAAACAACTCCAGAGTAGCTGGAATAGAGACTGGGTTATATTCTCACCAGTTGACTAACCAGACAGCCCCCTTTTAGTACAATTTCAAATTGTATCATCTTTCAACTTCTTCTTTCTTCAGATTTGAGAAACAGGATATTTTCCTATATCTATATATCAGCTTTTGAAGAGTATGAATGAGTAACATTTTTTTCTATATAGATCAAAATACATATGCAGGAGTGCCTGAGTGTCTCAGTCGGTTAAGCATCTGCCTTTGGCTCAGGTCATGATCCCAGGGTCCTGGGATTGAGCCCCACATCGGGGCTGAGCAGGGAGTCTGCTTCTCCCTCTCCTTCTCCCCCCCCCACATGCGCTCTCTCTCTCTCTCTCTCTCTCAAATAAGTAAATAAAATCTTTAAAAAAAAAGGAAAAAAGAAAAGATATATGCAACCACACCCTACCTTAAAAGAGAACTTTATTATTTTTCACATAATGCCAAAAATGAATAAATGTATATTGCAGATATAAAAATGCTAATAATCGATAGAAATATCACCATTCTTTCACCTTTCCCTGCAGTGAGATGTGAAGTAGTGCTAAAATATAAGTGGAATATGATGATAAGTATTCTCATGAAAATCTCACAAAAATAATTTTCTCATCTGAATTCCCTGATTTTTTGTTTGATATTTTGATTATCAAGTTAATGTTTAGATAAAGGAGGAAAATAATGTGAAAAATAACTCACTGTGTCAAAAGAAAAGTTGTAAAGTTAGGAAGTACTTGCTATATACTCTCAAGTTGGTTAACAAGGGTTGGGATCTAAATGTTAGCAAACATAGTGAGATTTTTCATAAAGTAACACTTGGAAATCTTATAATCACCCATGAAAAAGCATATTCTCAGTAGCCCAGAAACCAGTTTTTATTCCATCATTAAAATAGATCCTTTTGTGGGTGCCTGGGTGGCTCTGTTGGTTAAGCATCTGCCTTTCAGTTCAGGTCATGATCCCAGAGTCCTGGGATCAAACCCCACATTGGGCTCCCTACTCAGAAGGGAGTCTGCTTCTTCCTCTCCCTCCGCCCCTGCTCACTCTCTCTCTCTCCGGCCTCCCCCACCCCCCGCTCTCACTCTTGCTGTCTCTCTCTCTTGTTCTCTTTCTTTCTAATAAATAATTTTTTAAAAAAAATAATCTAAAAAATAAATAAATCCTTTTGTTGAGCTAGATAAATTGGTTGGCTTGCTTTAGGGGCCATGCTATACAAGAAATACTTATCTTTAAACATTAGAACCTTACTTAGCATGATGATATGTTAACTCTGTGACACTTAATGGGAACTGAGTTTCAACTCTGGAGTCTTGGCATCTCATGCTCACTGCAAAGTATATGTTCATTGAATAGAATGGAAAATGACACTGCTGCAATACTTAAAGTTTTACTCTTTTGTGTTTTCTCTGTACCATTAAACTGTCTCCTTTGATCTTTCATTATACCAAGATCTTATTTAAACACTGTATAACTTTAACTGAAAAACAAAATGGGAATATCTCCATTTTGAAAAGTTTTCTACTTCTTCCGAGAGTGGAGGAAGATGTAAATATTTAAGAAGGCTAAAAACTCTGAGGAAAAGAAATACGCAAATAAGATCATATTTTCCAAGTAAAACTGAGATAGCTACCTCCATTCCCTGGTTGCAGCTTCTGTGTTACAGTAGCATTTAACCACTTAATCACACGTTATGATACACTGATGTGTTATGATTGGTTGAAAGGTGTTTGCAACTAATTTAAAATGAACAAAATATGCAAATGAATATTTTAATTAATTAGAATAAATTCAAGGCTGTCCTTAGAATAATGTGACTCTTCCATTCTGCTGTTTCTTAAATGAGAGAAGAGTAGATTTATAGCTGGTGTTCCTTGAATATCCGTAGGAGTTAGTCATGTACAAGTTTTATCCATCATGTGTAATCCTGAGAAAAGAAGTATATTAAAGATAGCTTCTTTGTACCATAGGATAATTATAGAAGCAGGCTCTAAATGTTTAGGTTATTACAACCCTTTTCTAAGTTGTAAAATAAAATTAATGTGTTTGCCCTTTAATCGATAAAGTAAGGAAAATTTAATTGGCTGTCATTAAACTGCCTATTTTTTACCTAATTTACCTCCTCAGTAGGTCTATATTTGCTCTGATAAAGACTCCTCACATTTATTTCAATCTGCTTTACAAAGTTGAACATAAGGTAATCATGAAGATTAGATCAAGTGGTATACATTATCATTAATCTGCTTCATTTCTTCCATCTGCAATGTGTTTTTCAAAATTTGGTCCTTTGACCAGCATCAACCTGGAAACTTGTTAGAAATGTACATTTTGAGGCCCCAACCAGACTTTCTGATCAAAATCTCTGGGTGGGACCTAGCAGTCAGTGTTTAACAAGGAGTCTAGGAGATTCTGATTCATGCTCAAGGCTGAGAACCACTGCTGTAAATATCCTACCTTGGTAGAGTAACGTTATTAATAATATTATTAGTAACATTATTAGATAGTGTTTCAAAGATACTCTTTGTTATTTAAGGTTATTCAGTAGAGGGCAGTGCAAGAATTGTTAGGAGGAAATTTTACTAAATTTATATAGTCAAGTAGCAAGCATATAATTATTAATATATAGATTATTGACAAAAATATGTCTAGAAAAATAAATAAAAGTTCTATACTAAGTGTTTATTCACAGTCACCATGAGGTATAAGGAATTTATGCACATTTACATTTAGCTAATATGTGTCCTATACATATTTAAACATCATTACCTGTTAGCAATAACATTTTTTAAGATTGTTTTTCCTGTGAAATTAAAATGGATCTGAATTTCATTGACCAGTTCTCTGGGCTATAAAATCATTGTTTATGACATGCTTTTTTTTTTTTTGCAACTTGAGCAGTCTTTGAAGCACTTTTTGACTTTAATGTTATCTTGAAAGTGTCACTAATAAAAGAAAAAGATCACAATAAGTGATTTTCCATTGGAGGTTTCATAGTTTAGAAAGTATTTAACAACTTTCATAGTTTAGAAAGTATTTAGAAGTTAAAGATGAAATGTTTTATTTAAAGAGAATGGCTAAATCCAATTAAACTTTATTATTTTGGACTCTCGTAGTTCAGAAAAGGTTATATCTGAAGTAGGAATATAAACTTCTGCTATTGCTCAAGGAAAAAAGAATTTGATGAATAAATAATGTATAAGAAAGTTGGAAACATTTTTAAGCTAATTAAGAAAAAATTTCAAACTTTTAATGGCATTCTTTTTTGTCATTGATTATAAATAGCCTATTGATAATGAGTGCTTGATATCTCTTCATTAACAGGCACAGATAAAGCTACACTTATTAAAACTATTCTTCTGTTTCTATTTTCTAATAATTTAGATAGATAATATTTTCTCATTTTATTCTAAATTGAGTTTTATTCCCTTGCTCTTTGCCTTCTAGTTGTATCTTTTCATTTATGGTTTATATGTTTTTACCCAGCTCTTACCCTCCTGTCCATCTTCCAATTCAAACATTTCATTTGGTTGCTTATTCCTTAGATCCAGTATTTCAGTATTCTGCTCCCTGTTCCCCACTTGCCAGTGTTCTTACATTTAGGTTCTTGCTCTCTGTTCTCTTTCCCCTCATCTTTGCTTTTCAACCACTGTTTTCTAGGTTTGGTTTCTGGATTTTTGTATTGTTCCTGTTCTCTAACTGGTATAATCAAAACTTCAAGGATATAAGGAGGATTGGAAAGAAGAGGCATAAAGAGAATTGACATGTATTGAATGCCTATTCTATACTAGGTGATTTAATTCTCATAAGATGTAGGTAGGTTTTGTTATTATCTCCATTTTATTCATAAGTACACAGAAGCTCCAAGAGATTAAATATTTTGTTCTAATTCACAGAGAAACTAAGTGATACAGCTGGGTTTCAAACCTATATTGGTTCATTTATTCATCCTTTTATTCAACAAATATTTATTTAGTACACATACTATAAATTGGGCACTGTGCTAGGTGCTGCAACCCATCCAGCTCTTGCTCTCATGAAGCTTAACTGTGTGGTGGCATTGTCTGACTTCACAGATGGTGATCTTTCTGCTATACCAAACAGCTTTAGAGGAAGAGAAAATAAAAAGGAAATAGAAGGGTTCTGATGTTTTATAGAAAAGCTATATTTGATATAGATGTAAAAAAGGCTATTTTGTGCATTATTTAGAAATACCTTATCGAAGAGGTTGATTTGTGGTAGTCCTAGAAAGAGTCTGACAACTTCAGCACTAACCACTGTAGACACTAGTGCCTTTTAGTGGCATCACCACAGCGTATATTTTCCTTTTATGTTCTCAAATAAAGAAAATTTGTGTCTATAGGTCCAGATATCTAGAGGACTTCACCATCAATTGACCTCCCTAAATTATGTTAAGAAAAAGATGAAGACTTCTCTGTAAAGAATACATTTTTTCGGGCGCCTGGGTGGCTCAGTTGGTTAAGTGACTGCCTTCGGCTCAGGTCATGATCCAGGAGTCCCTGGATCGAGTCCCACATCGGGCTCCCTGCTCGGCAGGGAGTCTGCTTCTCCCTCTGACCCTAACCCTTCTCATGTGCTCTCTCTCATTCTCTCTCTCAAATAAATAAATAAAATCTTAAAAAAAAAAAAAAGAATACATTTTTTCATCCATCCATCTATCCATCATCCATACAGTTATTAATACTCTGAAAAATATTTAGGATGGTTTGCCCAAATAAGTAAAACACAACAGAACTTTTAATAAGATAAATGTGGGGAAATAAGGCAAGGAAAAATAAGAGGAAATTAAGCTGTGTGCTGTACTAAAAAGTATCCACAGATTTGTCTCTGTTTTCAAGGGTAACTTGATTCACAAGCACTGTAATTTTTTTAAAAAGACCAAAAAAAAAAAAAAAACTGGTGGCACAGAGGAGTACCTTAAGAGAAAGTTTCTCCAATAGCTCCTCTTAAAGAGGATCACAGAGAAATGTGGTATATAATGGCCTCAAATACTTCCTAATATAAATATGAGTTTCACTGAGCCATTTCATTGGATCCACTTGCATACAGTAAAACAATTCTTTGAAGAGTCGGAAAAGGCATTCTAGGTAGACCACTGCGGCCCAACCAAATCCAAAGGTGTATTTTAGAGAATCTATAGAAATTAGTGAATTGCATCTCTTGTAGGTAATTCTCATATGTAATTCATCAATCAGGTTTTTCATGTAGTAGGTGACACTGAATTTACACACTCTTAGAAATGTGTTTTATTCACTACTGTAACATCAATGCCTAGAATAATACCTAGTACATAGTAGATGCTTAATAAATATTTGTTGGATGGATGGATAAATGTTGTTATTTGAAGTATCTGTTTAAGTGAAAGACTTCTTCTCAGCTATTTTTATATTTTTTTCATTTTCCCTTAAATAAAGTGTGCTACTGTACTTTGGAGTACATCATCTTTACATGATCCCAAATTCATTAAATGTTGAACACTGCTTTTGTGACTTTTTCAAGTAGATAATGAAATAAATATTAGCCCTATCGAAAGAATTCTTTTAAGATTGTTCTCAGTAATACTACATGCTTGATTTGTAAGACTCTAAGATTTCACAGTCTCTAAGAAAAAGTTATAAACATCAGTAAAGCAGTTTGTAATATAGAAAGTGTTTCTTCTCAGGAGACCTCAAAGTCATACCAGATAGCTTGAATTTGGAAAACAACAGATAGATTCTGAATAATGCTAGCTTGACATTTTTTAGCTATATATTTAAATCAAAGTAATTAACTCCCAAACTTAGGAATTTAAGAATTTCTTAGAGAATTTAAAATTTATTTATTTATTTATTTATTTATTTGACAGAGGGAGAGATACAGCGAGAGAGGGAACACAAACAGGGGGAGTGGGAGAGGGAGAAGCAGGCTTCCTGCTGATCAGGGAGCCTGATGTGGGGCTTGATCCCAGGACCCTGGGATCATGACCTGAGCTGAAGGCGGACACTTAATGACTGAGCCACCCAGGCACCCCCAAAATTCTCTATTTTTAAGTCAGGTTTTATTGAAAAGCATAATGGTAGTGTTAATATTTCTTTAAAATTTCTGCCATTGTTAAATACTACATTATGCAGGGATTCAGTGGACCAGTAGATCACATTAATTCTGGTAATCCTTTATTCTATATAATTATAAGGTATTAAATAACTAATTTATATGCATCTTAAAAGTTTATAACATCAACCAGCATCTAACACATACTTGATACATTTTACTTTGCCAAGTCCTTAACCTAAATTTTGTCCAGAGCTACAATCTTATTTAGCACTATCTCTCTACTTCTAATAAAATACTTAAAAAATCAACCTTTCTCTATATTCCTCCATAATTTTCCTTTTATTTCATTTGCCTTTCTTCTTCTTTAATGGAATAGTTTATTTTGCAGGCTTTATTCCTATATTGCTCCCAATTATTTTAACCTGTTAACATCTGTAGAAATAGAGGATTAGGAATGGATTCGGTCATGTATTTCACTCATAACTTTTAGCCTAAAACATATCTTTACCATCACAATATAAATATATACCCATTTTGATTGACCTTTAGAAAGGGAAATGTTCCTGTCTTCTTCATTCTCTTATTTCAGGTTTAACCACACTTGTGTTAAGAACGCCCTATCTTAAAACTTCTATTGTATAGTGAAAGCCTATCACTTCATTGATTCTTTTTTAAAATAAGATAGTTAATTTGTATTGAAAATATAGAAGATGGCAAATTGAGTTTTTCTTCTACCAAATACATGAGAAAGTTGACGTGGTGACTTCCTGAGTTCGTTTTAATTATATCATAAAATCATAGAGCTGGGAGAGATACAAATGATCTCAGGGATTAATTATTTCATGCGTAATAGTCAAAAAGTACCCAAATTTCTTGCCCTATGAAAATCTGTTGAGCTATTATAGCTAACTAAGTCTACATCTTAAAATTTAGGTTATTAGATGGGACTTATATCAAATACCTCCGAGTTATAAGAGGTAAGAAGGGTCTGCTAATGTATAAAATTTCCCTGGATGTCCTGGTTCTTAGCTTTTATTCACTAGTCCCGAAGAACTGAGTCTTGATACCTTAAAAACAATGTTTAGGGAACTACAAAGTATGGTCAATAGAAAGTATGATTTATAATTATTTTTAAGTTAATTTTACTACTCTGCCTTCCTTATTTTTGGCTAATTTCACTCAGTCTGCTATTTAATCTTTAATTACAGGCCACAAAAGAAGTAATAGAACGGGAAGCGCCAGGGATGGCCCTGGCAATGCTGATGGGATCACTTAATGTTACACCTCTGGGCATGCTCTCTAGGTAAGAAAGTCACTAACATGTTGCAAAGAAAATTAATTCCATACCACTAATCACTACAATAGACTGATAAACATAAGAAACTTCAGTCAATAACACTTAAATTTGCTCCCTTTTTTCCCCAGAGTTCAGAGTCTTAGTATCCTGTCTAAATCTTGACCATTTTCCCTCAAGTTTTTTTTTACATATTATGTTTAAACTTTTAGAAAATATTATATTTTGCTAAAAGGTGTCAATCCAAACCCAGAGAGGAGTCCAATTTATTAAGATGTAAAATTATTTTTGTGTGTGATTATTTGTAATCATCAATTAATAATCATTAATTGTCATCAAATGCTAATTTAATAAAACAAAACAGTAGAGGTTTTTTTCAATAAGTTATTCTTATATGGTAGGAATTTGTAAAAAGGCATATTCATGTGTGGTCATAAAAAGAAGCTGAATTAATAGTATATTAGTAGTATGTTAGTATATTTAAAACTATGGCTTTGTTGACATAGATGGTGACATCGATTCTCTGTGTGATGTTATTGTTTTAGTTACTCTTAGATTAAAATCTCCTTTAATGAGGACAACATACATCATTTAAGTTAAAGACAGAAGTATCAACTTAGAATCTATTGATTTAATGACCACTGATTAATAGGCAGTTGATCTCAGAGCAATCTAAAAATACACAGCCACTTTATAATTGCATGGTTTCATAATCATTATGTATAGCCATTTATTCATCCTGTGTGAAATATGAATACAAAACTAAATATATCTACATAGCACATGGAATATGAATAATAATGCCGTTTCTGTTACTTAGGGTTTATATCCCATTAATCGCAGACACTTGAAACACAGCTACAGGGAAATGTGAATTGGTCATTAGTTACTGTATTCTTTTTGCTGTCATAGGTACTATATTATAACATTTAATTTAAGTAAGAGCAAAAAAGAATTACAATAGCATGTAGAAATTTTAAATTTAAAAGTCCATGCTGATCTTTAAGGAACTTATCATTCTTCTATGCTGTTCTTTTTTTTTTTTTTTTAAGATTTATTTATTTATTTCAGAGAGAAAGTACGGGGGGAAGGGCAGAGGAAGAAGGAGAGAGAAACTCAAGCAGACTCCATGCTGAGCACAGAGCCCAACGCAGGGCTCGATCTCATGACCCTGAGATCAGACCTGAGCCAAAAGTGAGAGTCAGAGGCTCAATCAACTGCTCCACCCAGACACCCCTTTGCTGTTCTTTTTTTAAACATACTTACATTCCCTACACTTCTGAGGTCAAGGGTCACATTTGATCCTTTTCTCTATGGAATTAAGTAGTGACATTTGAACATAAAAGAACTCTTTCTTGACATACAAGGATATAGTCAGGAAAAAATTAAACTTCATCTCTTGTTAATTCTTTTGTAATAAAAATCTAATTCAGCAAACATAAATACTCTATTTTCTAGGCCCCAAATTAACCATCAGAGATACTAAGGATAGAAAGAAAATTATGACATGGCCCTCACCTTAAAGATCCCACAGTTTAGCTGGAGAACTTATTCTTTGCAACTGTTAAAGTAACTCTTTATAGCTTTCTTGATACAGTATAGAAATAGCACTTTTTGTCTTATTGAAAGAATTTTCTGGATTAATTCCTCTTCTACCTTCTGAATCCACATGACTGCTGAGTGATAGAAAATTAATCAGCAGGAGTTGATTCTAAGTACTTTAGAATAAGTCCATCATCTTTATGCTGAAGGCTTTGAAAATTAAAATAAATACACAGCGTGGTAACAGATTCTTGTGGCTTTTTTTTCCTGTTCATTGCTGATTTAACTGAGAGTTTATTTACAAATTTAAAACAGAGATAGTAGTCTATATGAGTTATGCATAAGAAATTGTGGAATATTTTCCTAAATGTTCATTTTTTGTGAACATTTTCTAGGCTTTTAAAAAATTACTATTTTAAAACAGCCATGATTATACTGATGCTTACTTTCTACAGCATTTTTACCTTGTATCTTCCTTGGGATTGTACATGCTTCTATTATAGCACATGCTATATTGCAATTATGTACTTATTTGTATAACCTAATTTGTATAAAATCCCTAAGAACAGGAACTTTTTCATGTTCATTTTTATATCCTCAGACCCCAAAACAACTCCTGACACATAGTAAGCACTCAAAAAATGTTTATTGTTATGATTACTGTTGATAAATCAGTATTTCATCCTAATTCTATAGAACTTTTTTCAAAGTAATATATCAAAGTTGTTTCCTTGCCTTCCTATTTTTATCTCTAGAGAGCAGCATTAAATAAAAATTTTTTTAATTACTAAATCTGTTTAAAATGGTTTTCATCTATGTGATGAAATATCCTCCAGTTACTTTGTGCAAGTCAGTTACAGGATAGTACCAAGTAATAGTTAAGACCATCATCTCTGAAGCCAGATTGCTTGCGTTCCATTCTGGCTCTACTACTTACTAGCTACTTAACATTTTTTTGGTTTTTTTTTTTTTTTTCTCATCTGTATATGAGGATGTTAATAGTACTAACCTTTTGGATTAAGTGAGTTCATATAAAATGCCTAGAACAACAACTGATTCATAGTAAGTCTTATTTAAGTGTTGACCACAGTTATGGTATTGTTATTGGCTGAGAGCAAGTCTGCTGACAAAACCTTTTAGTAGCTTTCCTCCATCTGGAAATATCTTCATTCTACCTTCATTCCTGAAGGATATTTTCACTAGATATAGAATTCTGGATTGGCAGTTATTTTCTTTCAGCACTTTAAAAAATATTATTCCACTGTCTTCTGGCCCTATGTTTCCTACCAAAACTTAAGTGATTCACGGAAAACAATACTAACAGGGAAGTTAGAGCTGTAAGTGGGTTAAAAAAGAAAACCCTTCTTTTTTACATTAAAAAAAGAAAGATCTCATGGGATGCCTGGGCGGCTCAGTTGGTTAAGTGTCTGCCTTTGCCTTAGGTCATAATCCCAGAGTCCTGGGGCTCCTTGCTCAGTGGGGAGCCTGCTTTTCCCTCTACTTGTCGCTCCCCCTGGTGGTGCTCACTTGCTCTCTCTCTGACAAATAAACAAAATCTTTTTTTAAAAAAAGGAAGACCTCAGAAACAACTACATAACATTAAAATTTAAGGAACTAGACAAGGAACAAATTAAACCCAAAGCTAGAAGAAGGAAGAAAATAATAAAGATTAAGGCAGAAATAAATAAAATAGAAATGGAACAATAATACAGAAAATCAATTAAACCGAATATTGACTCTTTGAGAAGATCAACAAAATTTTTAGCTATATTGACTAAGAAAAAAAAAGAGACCTGACTCAAATTACTAAACTCAGAACAAAAATGGGGACATCACTGCCAATTCTATAGAAATAAAAAGGACTATAAGAGAATACTATGAATAACTGTATGTCAATAAATTGGATACCCTAGATGAAATGGAAGAATTCCTACAAACACAAAACCTACTCAGATTGAATCAGAAAAAAATAGAAAATCCATATAGATCTGTAATTAGTAAGGAGATTGAATCAGTAATCAAAAACCTACCTACAAATAAAATGACTGTACCAGATGGCTTCACTGGAGAATTATACCACACATTTAAAGAAAAACAGACACCAGTCCTTCTCAAATTCTTCCAAAAAATGGAGGAAAAGGGAATACTTCCTAACTAATTCTATGGGACCAGCATTGCCTTGATTACAAAGCCTGATGAAAAACTACAAGAAAACTACAGACCAGTATCCTCTTTGAACATTGATGTAAAAATCTTCAACAAAATGATAGCAAAACAAATTCAGCAATATTTTAAAAGGACTATACACCATGACAAAGTGTAATATATCCCCAGAATGCAAGGATGTTTCAACATATGAAAAGCAATCAATGTAATATACCACAGTATATTACATATGTGTGATATACCACATACAGAAAAAGCATTTGACAAAATTCAGCATGTTTTCATATTAATGACACTCAACAAACTGGGAATAGAAAGAAACTACCTTAACATAATTAAGGCTTATATTAAAAAACATACATCTAACATCATAATGGTGAGAGACAAAACTTTTGCTCCAAAGCAAGAATAAGAGCAGGATGCACACTTTTGCTGCTTTCATTAAACATGCTATTAGAAGTTGTAGCCAAAACATTAGGCAGGAAAAAGAAATAAAAGGTATCTAAATTGGGAAGGGAGAAGTAAATTTATCTCTGTTTAACATGATCTTATTTGTAAAAATCCCTAACAATTACACACACACACACACACACACACACACTCTATTAGAACCAATACACATATTCAGCAGAGTTGAAGATACATAATCAACATGCAAAAATCAGTTGTGTTCCCATATATTAACAATGAAAAATGCAAAAAGGAAATTTTGAAAACAATTCCACTTAAAATCTCATCAAAAAGAATAAAATACGTAGTAATTAACTTAATCAAGGAGGTGAGAGACTTGTACACTGAAGACTATAAAACTTTGCTGACAGAAATTAAAGAAGATTTAAATGAATGGAAATAAACCCCATGTTTATGGTTTGAAAGACTTAATATTAAGTTGTCATTACCCAAAGCAAT
Source organism: Neomonachus schauinslandi (assembly GCF_002201575.2). Lineage (NCBI taxonomy): Eukaryota > Metazoa > Chordata > Mammalia > Carnivora > Phocidae > Neomonachus > Neomonachus schauinslandi. The sequence continues at coordinate 33,407,245 of NC_058411.1, read as the reverse complement.
TTGCAGATTTAATTCAATCCCTATCAAAATACAGCAACATAACTTTTTGCAGAAATAGAAAAATCCATTCTAAAATTTATGTGGAATCTCCAGGGGCCCCAAAGAGACAAAACAACCTGGGAAAAGAACAACAAAGCAGGAGGACTCCCACTCCCTGTTATCAAACTGACTGCAAGTTACAATAATCAAAAAAGTTGTACTGGTATTAAGTCAGATTTTTAGGCCAATGGAATCAAATAGAGAGGCCAGAAATAAACCTTTGCATATAAGGTCAAATGAATCTTGAGAAGGGTACCAAGACAATTCAATGAGGAAAAGACAGTCTTCGACAAATGGTATTGGGAGAACTGGATATCCACAGGCAAAAGAATGAAGTTGTACCCTTACCTAACACCATATACTAAAATTAACTCAAAATGTATCAAAGACCTAAATGTAAGAACTAAAATTATAAAACTCATGAAAGAAAACATCAGGAAGAGCTTCATGACATTAGATTTGGCAGTTGTTTTCTTGAATATGACACCAACATTACAGGCAACAACAAAAAAGAGGCTTAATTGGACTTTATCAGCATTAAAACCTTTGTGACTTAAAGGACACTATCAACCAAGTAAAATGTCAGAATGGGAGAAAACATTGCAAATCATGTATCTGATAAGGATTTAACATCCAGAATATATAAAGAACTCCAACACAAAAACAACCCAATTTAAAGATGAATAGATATTTCTCCAAAGAAATAGATTATTTCTCCAAATGGCCAATAAGCACCTGAAGTGTTCAAGGCACTAATCATTGGAGATATGTTAATCAAAACCACAATGAGATACTACCTCACACCCACTAGGATAGCTATTATAAATGAACAAACAAAATAAAAAGTGTTGGTAAGGATGTGGAAAAATTGGGATCCCTGTGCATTGCTGGTGGGAATGTAAAATGATGTAGCCATTGTTCAAAGCAGTATGGAAGTTTTTCAAAAAAATTAAACAGAATTACCATATGGTGCAGTAATTCCCCTTCTGGGTGGAACCCAGAGCAACTGAAAGCAAAGACTTGAACAGATACTTGTACACCAGTGTTCATAGCAGCATTATTCACAATAGCCAAAAGGTAGAAGCAACTTAAAGTCCATTGACAGATGAATGGATAAACAAAATGTGTTATATATATATACAATAGAATATTAGCCTTAAAAATGAATGAGCTGCTGATATATGACACAACATGGATGAATCTTGGAGACATGCTGAGTGAAATAAGCCAGACACAAAAAGGACAAATATTGATTTCACTTGTATGAGGTATCTAGAATAGCCAAATATATAGAAAGTAGAACATGGTTACCAGGGGCTGGAAGGCTAGAACAGGAATGGGCACAGAGTATCAGTATAGGATGGGCACAGAGTATCAGTGTAGGATGACGAAAAAGTTCTGGAGATGGACAGTGATGATGGTTGCACAATAACTTTAATGTAGTTAAGTCAATGAACTATGCACTTAAAATTAATTAAAATAATAAATATTATGGTATGTGTATTTTACCACAATTTTTAAAAAATGCTTTAGGATAGGAAATACAACATACACAGCATGTACATTTTCTTGGGACAGCTCTACAATACTTCAGGCACAACATCCAGATTCAATATCAGAGGAAGTGCACCAGGTTGCAAAAGACAAATGAGACACACTTGGGGTGAATGGTCACCTCCAGCTGACAACTTTCCCCTCCTCCCACCCAGCATGTATAGTTTCCTCTATATTATAAGCCCCCTAAGAGTTTTATCCTAGCTGAGACCCATTCATCATGAGTCATATAATACACAACCTGAATAACATGTTTCAGGTTCCTTACAGTATCTTTAGATCCTTGCACAGAGCATAGCAATTCTATGAAGATTTAGTTCACTTATAGATCATAACATCTAGAGCACAGGATCAATTTAGTGTATTTTTAAGAATGATCCTTCAGCATTCCATGCGCTTGCTTTAAAAATCGAGTCCTGTGCATACTGTGGTGTTTTTAGTGTGCGTATTTACATTTTTACATAGTTTTTCTAGAGCAATAATCAGTGGTGTTTTTGTACCTAGGTTTTATGTGATTTTAATGAAACATGGATAGTTGTGGCCACCTGCTGACTATCTGTGGTTTAAAATAAAAGGTTTTCTTGCCTGAAAAAAAAAAAAAGAATGATCCTTCAGGTATCTCCTTAACTTTGGAAGGGAGTTGAGTCCAGCTGTTCTCTCTATCTCATAACCTCATGATGGCTCATGTTGGGACTACTTATGCAGTATGAGAAGCATCAAACAAGGGAAAATTTAAAGTGGCTTTGGGTTGAAAATGTCTTAAGCAATTGACAGAAGTAAATTATCTCTCAAGGGATTCTGCTTCAACTTAGACCTTACAGATTTCTCAGGAAGTTAGATTCTATCTAACTTCTAAGGAGTTTAGAATTCTAGGGAAGTTAGGTCATACACATAAAAAAAAAAAAAAGGTGACAAAACACAAAAATCAAGGCATCATAAGAAATGAGAGATTACAGATGTTTTCCATTTTGTTCTATGATCCATTTTGAGTTAATTTTTTAGAAGGATGTAAAGTTTGTATCTAGATTCATTTTTTTTTTTTGCATGTAGATGTCCAGTTGTTCCAGTACCATTTGTTGAAAAGATTATCTTTGCTCCATTGTATTGCTTCTGCTCCTTTGTCAGAAATCAGTTGGCTATATTTATGTGTGTCTACATTTCTGGGCTCTCTATTCTCTTCCATTCATTTATTTGCTGTTCTTTCACCAGTACCACACTATCTTGATTACTATAACTTTATAGAAAGAATCAGAGTCTGTTAATATAAGTCCTCTAACTTCATTCTCCTTCAATGTTTTGTTGACTATTTTGAATCCTTTGCCTCTCCATAGACACTTTAGAATCAGTCTATAGATATCCATTAAATAATTTGCTGGAATTTTGAATCAGATTTCCATTGACTCTACAGATCAAGCCGGGAAGAACTGACATTCTGACAATATTCAGTCTTCTAATCCAGGAACATGGATAGGAACTTTATTTAGTTCTTTGTTGATATCACTGAGTCTTTGATAGTTTTCCTTATATAGGTATTATACAGATTTTTTTTAGATTATAATTTTTTCATTTGGGCACTGCTAAGGTAACTGGTATTGTGTTTTAATTTCAAGTTTCGGTTGTTTATTGCCAGTATATAGGAAAATGATTGGCTTTCGCATATTAACCTTGTATTCTGCAAACTTGCTGTAATCACTTATTAGTTCCAGAAGGTTTTTTATTGATGATTCTTTTGGCTTTTGTACATAGATGACCATGTCATCTATAAACAAAGGCAGTTTTGTTTCTTCCTTCCCAGTTTGTATACTTTTTAGTTCCTTTTCTTGTCCTATTGCATTAACTAAAATTTCCAGGATAGTGTTGAAAAGGAGTGGTGAGAGGGGATATCATACTTAACCTTACTAAGAAAGCTAAGAGTTTTTCACCATTAAGTAATATATTAGCTGTAGGTTTTTATAGATTTTTTTTTATCAAGTTGAGGATGTTTCCCTCATGTCCACACTCTATTTCTAGTTTACTGAGTTTTGATCACAAATGGGTGTAGGATTTTGTCAAATGCTTGTTCTGCACCTATTGATATGATCATGTGACTTCTCTTTTTTAGCCTGTGATGAATTACATTAATTGATTTTGAAATGTTGAACCTGCCATGCATACCCGGGATTAATCCTACTTGGTCGTGGTGTATAATTTTTTACACATAATGGATTCAATATGCTAATATTTTGTTGAGGATTTTTGAAACATTGGTGTGTAGTTTTTGTTTTTTTTTCTTCCAGCATCTTTGCTTTGTTTGGCATTAGGGTAATACCAGCCTCATAGAATGAGTTTGGAAGTATTTCCTCTGCATCTTCTTTAAGAGATTATAGAGAATTGGAGTAATTTCTTCCTTAAATGTTTGGTAGAAATCACTATTGAATACATCCAAGCCTGGTGCTTCCTATTTGGAAGATTATTAATTATTGATTCAATTTCCTTAATAGAAGTTAATAGGCCTATCTAGATTGTCTATTTCGTCTTATGTGAGTTTTGGCAGATTACATTTTTTAAAATAATAGTCCATTTCATCTAGGTTATCAAATTTATGGGTATGGAGTTGTTCGAAGTATTCTTGTCTTTTAATGTGCGTAGGAACTGTAGTGATGTCCTCTCTTGATGTCCTCTCTTTTATTTCTAATATTTATAGTTTGTGTATTCTCTTTTTTACTTAGCCTGGCTAGAGGCTTATCAGTTTTATTTATCATTTCAAAGAACTAGTTTCAATTTTGTAGATTTTTTCTATTGGTTGCCAATTTTCCATTTCATTGATTTCCTCTCTAATTGTTGTTATTTCTATTCTGCTTACTTTGAATTAATTTTATTTTCTTTTTCTTTTTTCTTTTTATTTTTCTGTTTTCTTAAGGTGGAAATTCAGATGATTGATTTAAGATCTTTATTTTTAGTAATATTTGTATTCAGTGCTATAAATTTCCCTCTAAGCACTGCTTTCTCTGCATTTCAAAGTTTAAAGTTTCTCTCTCCTTCTATCTCTCCCTCTCCTCCTTCCTCTCTCCCTATTTTTTTTAAATTTTCATTTCTTTGTCTTATTTATTTGATAACTAGAAATTTATACTTCTTAATCCCCTTCACCTGTTTTGTCAATTCCCCTACCCCCTTTCATTTTTATTTGCTTCAAAATATTTCAAAATTTCTCTTGATATTTCTCTTTGACCCAAGTGTTATTTAAAAGTGTGCTGTTTATTCTCTACATATTCTGGGATTTTCCAGTCATTGTTACTGATTTTTATTTTAATTCAATTGTGGTCTGAAAGTAGACACTGTAGAATTTCAATCCTTTTAAATTTGCCAAGGTGTGTGTTATGGCCCAAAAAGTGGTCTACCTTGGTGAATGTTTCACATGAGCTTTAGAAGAATGTATGTTCTGCCATTATTGGGTGAAGTAGTATAGAGATGTCAATTATACCCAGTTGTCTGATGGAGTTGTTGAGTTCAAGCTTGTCCTTACTCATTTTCTGCTCAGATACTCCTGTGTCTGTCCATTTCTGATAGAGGGGTGTTGCAGTCTTTAAGTATGATAGTGGACTTATTTCTCTTTGCAGTTTTTAGCTTTTACCTCACAAGTTTGACACTGTGTTGTTAGGTGCATGCACGTTAAAATCATTATGTATTCTTGGGGTATTGACCATTTATCATTATAAATGTCCTTCTTTAGCACGGATAACTGTCTGAAACTAATACAGTTACTCCTGCTTTTTTTGATTAATGTTAGCATGATATGTTTTTCTATATCCATTTACATTTAACCTATCCTATATGTATCTTTGTTTAAAGTGGGTCTCTTCTAGACAACATGCACTTGGAAGTCTAACAATCTCTGTCTTTTAATTGGTGCATTTAGACCATTGACATCCATAGTGATTATTAATATTGTTGGATTAATGTCTGCCATATTCAATACTGTTTCCTATTTGTTGCTGTTCTTCATTTCTATTTTTATCTTTTGCTTTTTCTGCCTTTTGTTTGTTTTAATTGAGCCTTATTTATGATTCTGTTTTTTTCTCCTTTCTTAGCATATTGACTATACTTCTTGTTTTACTTTTTTTGTGGTTGCCCTAGAGTTTACAGTATACATTTACAATTAACCAAAGTCCACTTTCAAATAACATCATACTATTTCACAAATAGTGTGAATACCTTATAATAAAATTATCCTAATTCCTTCCTCCATCCTTTGTATTATTGCTGTCACTCATTTCACTTATATATATAAGCATACATATATACCTAAGATATATATATAAGCATATATAACTGAATATATTATTGGTGTTATAATTTTGAACAAACTGTTATATGTTAGATCAATTAAGAATAAGAAAAATAAAATTTTATTTTACTTTCACTTATTCTGTCTTTTATACTCTATGAAAGGACCTACATTATTTCCCTTTTCTCTAAAGAACTTCTTTTAACATTTCTTGCAAGGCAGATCTACTGGCAACAAATACCCTCAATTTTTATTTGAGAAGCCTCTATTTTCCTGCACTTTTAAAAGGATAATTTGACAGTGTACAGAATTCTAACTTGGTTGTTCTTTTCTTGCAACACTTTAAATATTTCCCTCTACTTTCTTCTTGCTTGCATGGCTTCTGAGGTAAAGTCAGGTGTAATTCTTGTCTTTTTTCCTCTTTAGGTAAGGTTTTGTTTTGCCTTTTTCTCTGACTTCTTTCAGGATTCTTTTTCTTTGATTTTCTGTAGTTTGAAATTATATGCATTGGTGTAGTTTGGGGGTTTTTTATTTTTCATTTTTGCCTTTACCCTACTTGAAATTCTCTGAGCTTCCTGAATCTTTGGTTTGGTGTCTGACATTAATTTGGGGAAATTCTCAAGCATTATTGTTTCAAGTATTTCTTCTGTCCTTTTCTCTCTTCTAGTATTCCCATTACACATATGTTATACCTTCTGTAGTTGTCCCACAGTCCCTGGATATTTTATTATTTTGTTTTCAGTTTTTGTTCTTTTTGCTTTGCAGTTTTCAAGGGTTCTGTTGATATATCCTCTAGCTCAGAAATTCTTTTCTCACCTGTGTCGTCTACTAATGAGCCCATCAAAGGCATTCTTCATTACTATTCAAAGTTTTTTTATGCCTAGTATTTCTTTTTAGTTCTTTCATTGGATTCTATCTTTCTGCTTACATTACCCATCTGTTCTTGCATGCTATCTACTTTATCCATTACAACCCTTAGCATATTATTCTTAGTTTTAAATTCCTGGTCTGATAATTCCAAAATCCCTGCCTTGTCTGGTTCTGATATTTGCTCTGTCTTTTAAAATTGTGTTTTTTGCCTTTTAGTATGCCTTGTAATTTTTTTTCTTGATAGATAAAAGGAACTGGGTTTCTTTTTAGATTATTTTTTTAAGTTTTTATTTAAGTTCCAGTTAGTTAATATACAGTGTAATATTAGTTTCAGGTGAACAATTTAGTGATTCAACACCCAGTGTTCATCACAGGTGCCCTCCTTAATCCCCATCACCTCTTTAACCCATCCCTCTACCCACCTCCCCTCTGGTAACCATCAGTTTGTTCTTTAAAGTTAAGAATCTGTTTCTTGGTTTGCCTCTCTTTTCCCCCCATGCTCATTTGTTTTGTTTCCTAAATTCCACATATGAGTGAAATCATATGGTAGTTATCTTCTTCTGACTGACTTATTTCGCTTTTTCACTTAGCATAATACTCTGTAGTTTCATCTACATCATTGCAGATGACAAGATTTCATTCTTTTTTATGGGTAATACTCCAGTGTCTGTGTGTATACCACATCTTAATCCATTTATCAGCTGATGGACATTTGAACTCTTTTCCATAATTTAGCTATTGTAGATAATGCTGCTATAAACATCAGGGTGCATGTATCCCTTTAAATTAGTATTTTTGTATTCTTTGGGTAATTACCTAATAGTGCAATTGCTGAATCATAGGGTAGTTCTATTTATATCTTTTTGCAGAACCTCCATCTTGTTTTTCAGAGCGGCTGCACCAATTTGCATTCCTACCAACAGTGCAAGAGGTTCCCCTTTCTCCACAAAAAAGAAACTGTTTTAAATGTCCTTAGGTAATATGGTCATGAGATTTGTGGGGAAGGGAAGTGTTCTGTAGTCGTACAATTAGGTCTCAGTCCTTTAGCGAGCCTATGCCTCTGGACTTTACACCTCACAAGTGTTTCTCATTTCTTTCTCACCACCACCCCCAACCTTAGGTGGGACAGCAGGGCCAGAGTGAGCAGAAGTTGGGTTATTGCTTCTTCCAGGTCAATTAGGCTCTGATAATATCCCAGCAGATTATACTCTGATTAACTAGTTATCCCTGAAGTCAGGCCTTATTAAGAACACAATGCTACCAGCATTTTGGAATGGTTCCTTTCCTCTCCCCTTGTTAGAAGCACAAGGATTTTTCTTCATTATCTTCCATAGGAACCTGGTTATGCTCTTGGAAGTAAATCTCAAAATATTTTGGAGGCTCCCCTATGACTGGGTCCTCCTGGAATTTATAACTTCCACTTGTCCATACCAAGCATCCAGCAATTCATCAATTACAATTCAGGTTTCCCACCTCAGCACTGTTTCCTGTAGCTGTTTTCCTTCTGAGTCTCTGCTCTTTTTTTTCTTGCCTGTTGGTTTCTTCAGTCTTGGAGACAGCAGTTTGCCCTGTATCTCCCATCTCTTATAGATCCAAAGAGTTGATTTTTCAGTCCATTCAGCCTTTTACTTGTCATTAGGATGGAGTGGCAATTCCCAAGCTTTTAACACGCAGTACTGGACATCAGAAGTCTGTAAATGGTATTTTATTTTTAATTTTTTTTTTATTGAAGTATAGTCAACACACATTAGTACATCACTTTCAGGTGTACAACATGATTTGACAACTTGAAACATTATGCTATCCTCACCACAAATGTAGCCACCACCTGTTACCATATAACATTATGTATTCCCTATGCTGTATCTTTCAGCCCTGGGATTTATTCATTCCATAACGTGAAACTTATATACCTCCCAATCCCCTTCACCCATTTCACCCATCACCCTACTCCCCTCCCCTCTGGCAACCACCAGTTTGTTCTTTGTAGTAATACAATTTGTATATTGATCTTATGTGCTACAACCTTGCTTAAATACTGGTACGATTAGTTCTAGGAAGATATTTTCTGTTGTTATCTGTTTTTTTTTTTAGAGTCCTTCATATTTTCAGTACATATATTATCTACAAATAGGGGCAATTTTATTTCTTCCTTCCTGATTGGCATGCCTTGATCTTTTTTTTCTTGCCAGTTGTACTAACTAGAACTTCCACCACTGTGCTCAGTAGCCATGATAAGAATGGACATCCTTGCCTTTTTCCTGATCTTATGGGAAAAGCTTTCAGTCTTTCATCAATAGTATTATGTCATTTTTAGGCTTTTAAAAGCTTTTAAGTTTGAGAAAATTTCTGCTCTGTTTCTATTCCAAGTTTTTCTGAGAGTTTTTATCATGAATGGATATTGATATGCATTTTGCATATTCATATAATTATGTGATCTATTTTTTTCTAGCCTGTCAGTGTGATAGATTATGTTGATTGACTTTTTTACATTTAGAACCAGTCTTGCATTCTTAGAAAAAACTCCATTGGGTTGTGTCATATCATTCTTTTTTTTCTTTTCATTCTTTTTATATATTGCTGAAATCTGTTTGCTGATATTTTGGTAAGAATTTTTATATCTGTATTCATAAGAGATATCTTTTTATATGTTTTTACTGTCAGGGTCACATTAGCTTCATTAAAAAAGTAGTATAAAGTGTTCCCTTTTCTATTCTCTGGAAGAGTTAATGTAGAATTTATAGCAATTTCTCTTTGAACATTTTATAAAATTTACCAGTGAAACATATGGCCTGGAGATTTGTTTTTCAAAAGTTTTTGCACAGTAGATTCAATTTCCCTAAAAGTTATAAGCTTTTCAAATTATCTATTTTATATTTGATTAACTGTAGCATTTTGTGCTTTTTAAGGAATTCATCCATTTCATCTACATTATCTAATTTATGTATATAGAGTTTTCTTACTATCTTCTGATTATTGTTTTTATCTTAACTGTCTGTATTAATATTACTGTTTCATTCCTATACTGCTAATATGTCTTCTTTTTCTTTTTCAGTCTTGCTTAAGATATTTCAGTTTTATTGATATTTTCAAAGAATGAGATTTTGTTTCATTGGTTTTCTTTATTTTTCCATTCACAAATTTCATTGATCTCTGCTTATTATGATTTCATTCTTTATTTTGAGTTTATTTTGCTCTGTACGGTCTTTAAGGCAGGAGCTTATATTGTTGATTTGAGATTTTACCTCCTTTTTAATGTGAGTATTAGAAGCACTGTCTTAGGTGCATCCCACAAATTCTGATATGTTGTCTTTTTATTTGCAATCACTGCAGTATTTCTTTTTCATTTCTTTTGAGATTTCTTTGCTCCATTGGTTATCTAGAAGTTTATAAGTTGGTGTAGGTTCAAAACATATGAGAATTTACTGTTATCTTTCTGTTATTGATTTCTAATTTGATTCTATTGTGGTCAGCAAATACACTGTATGATTTCAATTATTTTAAACTTCTTGAGGTTTATTTTTATGGTCTCAGATAGGATCTCTTTTGGTGAATGTTCCATGGGTACTGGAGAAGAATGTAGATTGTTTGGTCATGTGGAACATTCTTTGTCAATTAGATCCTGATAATTGATGGTGTCTTTGAGTTTTTCCATATCCTTATTGATTTTTTCATCTAGTTCTTCTATCACAATATCTAAAAAAGAACTTGTATCCAAAATCAACAGAACTCCTGGGTATTTACCCAGTTAATTTGAAAACTTATGCCACATAAAAATCCACATGTGAATGTTCAGAAGATAATTGCCAAAAGCTAAAATCAACCAAGATGTACTTCAGCAGGTAGATGGATAAGTAAACTGTGGTGCATGCATACAATGGAATATTATTTAAAGATAAAAGGAAATGAGCTATCAAGCCACAGAAAGACATGGAAGATCCTAAATGCATATTGCTAAGTAAAAGAAGCCAGTTTGAAAAGGGTACATACCATATGATTCCGATTTTGTGACATTTTAGAAAAAGGAAAACAGTATAGACAGTAAAATGATCAGTGCCTGCCAGGGATTTGTGGGAAGAGGGACATAGATGAATGGATGAATCATAGCATATTTTGGGGGCAGTAACACTATTCTATATGATATTGTTGGGGGGGGAATATGGAAACATGACATTATGCATTTGTCAAAACTCACAGAACTTTACATCACAAAGAATGCTTAACATATGCAAAATTTTTTTAAGACAGCATTTAAGCAGTTGGCAGATCCCAAAAAATAATGCAGACTCTGACAAGAGCATCTAAGTGTATTATAAATATAAGAAACAATTTCACTGAAGGGGCTTGAGGGAAAAGATACCAACCTAAATACAGTAGTCACCTTTCAGCCACAAGGGATACATTCATTCCATGACCCCCAGTAGATGCCTGAAACCACAGCTAATGCCAGACCCTATATATGCTGTTTTTTTCCTATACATACATAACTACGATAAAGTTTAGTTTATAAATTAGACACAGTAGGAGATTAACAACAATAACTAATAATAAAGTAGAACAATTATAACAATATACTGTAGTAAAAGTTATGTAAATATGGTCTCACTCTCAAGATATCTAATTATACTCTACTCACTCTTCTTATGATGATGATGATGATGTGAGATAAAATGCCTATGTAATATGATGAAGTGAGATGAATTACAAATAGGCAGTGTGACATAGTGTTAGGCTCCTATTGACCTCCTAATGATATGTTACAAAGAGGATCATCTCCTTCCAAACTGCAGTTGATCATGAGTAACAAACTGTAGAAAGTGAAACCATGGATAAGGGGCAGGGGACTACTCTAACTTTGGATATAAGTGGTGTTTTTAGGACTAAAGATAAAGGAACTGTATATAAGCACTTTATTCTAGGTGTTCTATCCCTTGGGAAGTATGGGTTAACAATTCTGATATTACTCTATATGTTTGCTGTATGTTTGAACAGTTATGTTAAATGGATGGTGATTGGTGGGAACCATGTTTCTCATTAGTAGAGAAATCACATATTTACAGTGGGAGGAGCTTAGAACGATCCATGTGTTCAGAGTTGGAGACATCACTATGGATTCATGTTTAGTTTAAGATTATATTTAATTTTAATCATGTTTAGGTTAATATTAATTTAATATTTTTTTTCTTAATATTAATTTAATATTAACCCATACACACATGTATTCCTTTCCTCTCTCGGCAGAAAGGGTCCAAAAGAAACAATACCTCAGTAACAACAAGCATACCTAATGCTCAGGTCTTGGCTTTTTAATACTACTGACCAATAAAAGGAATTTCTCCTCAGACAAATGGCTAGTTCTAGGACTGGGGCAAGAAATATACAAGATAAGCCTGGAGTGTCTTTTAGTGCTCAAGAGTAAGGAAGTGCTCAAAAAGCAAACAAAAAACCACATTGATGGTTGTATGTTGAAGAAATATAGGAGCCTGACAAAGCTCCCAATGGTGAAAGACGGAACAGTTTGAGCAACAAACTATAGTAGTACTTTATTATAACCCAAGGTATAAATACCCATGAGTCCATACTGATATAAATAAGTTATTAAATACATTAATACTGAGGGAAAAGAAACAAATCTTTCATGTAGAAGATTTCCAAATTATTTATGTAGAGGCTTTTACCCTCAAGGAGGGGGCATGTTAACTCCCCACTCCTTGGGTTGGGCTGCACACAGTGACCCCCTCCCTAAGAGTACAGTGTGGCAAGGGAAGGAAAAGAGTAACTTTACTGTAGAGAAATCTGACAAAGTGATCAAAGTCAGTAACATTCATGTATCATGATATGATGATATAATGTGATGAAAATAGCACTTTACTCCTGTGGTCTTCTTCCCCAAATCCCACAACTGTAGTTTTGTAAGAAAAATAGCAGCCATACTCAAGTAATGGGCACCCTACAAAATACCTGACCAGTACTCCTCAAAATTGTCAAGGTCATTAAGTCCAAGGAAAGTCTGGGAAATTGTCACAGCCAAGAGGAGCATAATAAGACTTGAAAACTAAATGTTGTAATATAGCAATCTAGATGGGATCCTGCAGCAGAAAAAGGACATTAGAAAATATAAATAATATATGGACTTTAGTTAATGATAATATACCAATACTGGTCCATTAATTCTAACAAAATATATCATACTAATGTAAGATGTTAAATATAGGGGAAACTGGGTACAGGGTATATGTAAACTCTATTTTTAATCTTCTCAACTTTTCAGTAAATGTAGTGCTGTTCAAAAAAAATAAATTATATTTTTAAAAACAGTTCAGTTCATTTTAGAGCCATATTCTGTACAACTTTCGAGGAACAAATAATTCCAATCTTATATAAGCTCTTCCTGAGAATAGTAGAAATGTAAACGTTTCCTAATTCGTGTTATGAGACTACAATAATCTTGTTACCAAAACCAGAAAGGAATAGTTGAAAAAATGAAAAGTATAGGCTAATATCATAGTGAACATAGATGAAAAAAACTTAAAAAATAAAATATTAACACACCAAATCCAGCAATATGTAAAAAACAATACATCAAGACCAAGATTGATTTATTTCAAGGATACAAAGATGATTCAACATTAGATAACTGATTAACATGAATCACAACATTAACAAATTAAAGGGGAAAAACCATATAGTCTTCTTAATTGATTTATAAAAACGATTTAATAAAATTCAACACCCATTTATGAATAACAGCTTTTAGCAAGATAGGATTAGAAGGGAACTTCTTTACCAGATCAAGCAAATACAGTTAATAGATGCTATTAGTCTTCTCTTAAAAGTTAGGAATAAGACAGAGTCCTGCTGTAACTACTTCTGTTCAACACTGTACAAAGTAAAAGAAATAAATAGAATAGGCATTGAAAAGGTTGAAAAAGAACTTCATGATTATCTGTTATAGAAACTTATAAAAATCAGTAGTCTTTCAGAACCAATGGAAGAACCAACTATCTAGTTTGTTAGATAAAAGATCAAGATATATATATACCAACTGCTATCCTATAAATCCAAAATATATTTTTTTAAATAGAGTCAAATTTTGCAAGGTTTATTTTGTGTTTATTTTTTATTTCATGATGTGGAGATTATAACTTTAGCTCAATTTTCTGAACTCTTGTTACATAAAAATGGATTTATTAAATGCATAAATATCATAACATTCTACTAGATGCTATACAAAAGGGTCCATACATGCCCTCCAGAAGTTTACAAGTCTTAAACACCCTGCAGAGAGGCACCTGGGTGACTCAGTCGTTAAGCATCTGCCTTCGGCTCAGGTCATGATCCCAGAGTCCTGGGATCGAGCCCCGCATCACGCTCCCTGCTCCGTGGGAAGCCTGCTTTTCCCTCTCCCACTCCCCCGGCTTGTGGTCCCTCTCTCGCTGTGTCTCTCTCTGTCAAATAAATAAATAAAATCTTTTAAAAAATTTAAAAAAAAAACAAAACACCGTGCAGAAACAGATGAAGATACATAAGTTACAGAACAAAAATAATAGGTCAATAATAAATGAACAGTAAGGTGCTTATACATTTGTAAAAGTGGGAAAACAGGATAAAGATAGTGAATGGGAAATTTGAAGAAAATCAGTAGGATATCCTTGTCCAAACTGGTCAAGGTGAAATATGTAATTCTTTTCTAGTAGCTCTATTGGACACTTCTTAGGGGAAGTGGTTTTATTAGATCTGTTTATAGGGATAAGATCAGCTGAATTGTGGTTAGAATGTAAGAATATTCCAGTATGGTATTGCTTTGTAAAAAACTGTTAGAAGTTGAGGCAATTTTACCTTGACCTTTTTTAAAGTATGTTTAGCTTTATTAGATACTGCCAAACAGTTTTTTTCTTTTTTTTTCATTAACGTATAATGTATTATTTGTTTCAGGGGTACAGGTACCTTGACCTTTTATATACCACATTGAAAGAATTTTACAGTGAATACTCTATATAGATTCTACCTAAATTCTACCATTAACATTTTACTGTAGTTGCTTTATTACTTATTTATCATTTAGTCATTCAAACAACATAAAAAAAAAAAACTGTCAACATCGAGCCTTGTCAAGATAGGCAGCAGCAATACTACTGGTGGGAGTGTGGAAAATGATTTGTTTTTATATATAATGATGCACATCTGCTTATTACTATTGACTCTTAAACCACATCTAGTAACATACCCTAGAAAGATACCTTACACTTTTTGACCATGAGCCACAATAAGAGATATACTTTACATTGTAGTCCCATACCCATACACATACGTGTGTGTGTATGTCTCTGGGTATGTATATGTACATATATATGTATACACATACATGCATATATGTGTATATAGAAGTTACAAAAGGTTTAAGAAACAATAATCCTAGCAATAAGGAAGGCATTCTGATATTTTCTGTTCTTTTTGGGTTTTTTGGCATGCTACTTATGACTATTTAAGTCAGTTTACTGCCCTTTTAAGTGGCTTTGACCTGCAAGTTGAAGAACATTGCCTTATAGAAAGCCTTGCACATATGTACAAAGAGAAATGTAAAAAATTTTTTAATAGCTGCATTTTTTGTAATAGCAACAAATAGAAGCAAAAGATGCCCATAAGCAGAAGAATAGATAAATAAATTGTGGTATAATTATACAATAGAATATGGTACATCAGTGAAAATGAACCATAGCTATGTACATCAGCATGGAGAAATATCACAAGCACAATGTTGAGTGAGAAAACCAAGTTGTATAAGAATATATACAGTATGATTCCACTTGTATGAATTTCAAAAACATGCTAAACTGGATAGAATAATATATTTATATAAACATATGTGCAAAAGTATTTTTTAAGTAAATGAGTGACTGATGTGTGCTCCAACATGGATCAATCCTGAAAACATTATGCTAAGTAAAAGAAGCTGGTCACAAAAGGCCACATGTTCTGTGATTCCATTTATATGAAATGTTCAGAATATGCAAACATAAAGAGACAAAAAATAGATTACTGGTTGTGTAGGAGTGGGGATTGGAAGAAAATGTGGACTGCTGATGGGTATAGGATTTTTTGGGCAGGCTGATAAAAATGTTCTAAAGTTGATCATGATGATGGTTGCACAAATCTGTGAATATACTTTAAAATTTTTTAATTGTACACTTTAAATGGATAAGTTGTAGAGTATGTGGATTCTATCTCAATAAAGTTATTATAAAAATAAATAAGGAAATGGTTTTAAGATTCAGGAAAAGAGTTTTTTGGAAAAAAGAGACTTGAGATCCGGATAAGCACACAGTAGCCTTTGAAGATATAAGTAGTAGTCTCTTTCTTAACCTAGATTATAGATAACCTAGGTGTGTTCTTATTATTGTCTACATTTTATATATGCAAATAAATTTTTATGTATTTAATACTTAATAAAAATTTATTTTTAAGGGGAATAAGATTATTTTAAATTATTCTTTATATATCCATGCCTATGAGTTTAACACAATATATCGAAATTTTGGTATAAATCTTGATTAGGACCAGTTTTTGCTGCAATATCCCATTTTAAAAAATTATTCTTTATGTATTTAAATTTCAAAAAATATATTTTAGAATATAAAAGTAATTGTTATATTCTCTGTAAGTCAGAATATACTTAAAGAACTATAACCTGTCCATTTACATCACTATTGCAACCATCCTAACTCACATCTCCTATTATTCCAACATTCTCTTAACTGGTTTCTTTGCTTCCTGTTTTCCATCTATCCAATTAGTTTTTCAAATCACAGCCCAGAGATACCTTTGAAAACAAAAATATCAGCATATTATTCCTCTTCAAAACTTCAGTGAAATGTCATTTTCCTATGAATACAGACTGAATTCTTTAAGATTATTCTCCAGGGCCTGTATAAATTATCTCTGCTAACTGCCTTTTTAACAGCATTTCCCACTGTTTTAACTTGGGCTACTATAACAAATTACCATAGATGGGGTGCTTTCTAAACAAACAGAAACTTATTTCTCACAATTCTGGATGCTGGAAATCTCAGAGTAGAGTGCCAGAGTGATTAGGTTCTGGTGTGAGAGCCTCTTCCAAGATGTAGACTTCTGACTTTTTTTGTAGCCTTACGTGATGATGGGTCAAGAGCTCTGTGGAGTCCCTTTTATAAAGGCACTAATTCCACTTATGAGGGCTCCACCCTCATGACCTAAGCATGTCCCAGAGGCCCAATCTTCTTATACCATCACATTGGGGTTAGGATTTCAACATATGAATTTTCTGGGGAGACACAAGTATTTACTTCATTACACCCATCCATCCTCATTGTTAGCACACACATCAGGTTCTCTTTCTAACTTCTTGTCCTTTTTATATACCATTTCCTCTGCCTGAAATGTTCTTCCCAGTCTGCCTCTATAACACCTGTTTTTCAGGTAGCAGCTTGGATTTTTCTTTCTTTCTTCCCTAATCACCATTACCCTCCCTCACCTAAGACTAAAACACTCTTCCTTTCATTCACGTAGCTTTTCATGTACCCGCAGCACTTATTTAGTTATCTTAACACTTCCTGATATTTTTCTGTAAATCTGTAAACTCCCCTAGGGTAAGACTCTTGTAGCCCCATTGCCTAATACTGCCTTGCCTATGGTAAGTACTCAAACCATACTTGCGGAATGAATAAATGAATTCATTCTCATAACCGTACTTTATATATTTTAGAAGGTGTCTTAAGTAATAAATTAACAAATTATCCCACAATTAATTTGAAAATAGGTTCAGGATTTTTATTCTTGTTTTTTGTTATTGTTTTTCTCCTTGGTAGCTTTCTACTAGATGAATTTATATTGAAATTAATGAAAATTCAGTCTGCTAAGGAGTCTAGTGCACTAGCTGAGTTGACCTGATTTTTAAATATATTCTTTATTTTTAAAAAGTACTTTTGTATTATCATTTAATATTGAATATATCTGGCTGTTTATGCCTTTTCTAATTTGATATGCTTGAAGAAGATAAAACCAGAATAATCTTTCAAAGAAAATAAACAAAAATCCTTATCTTATTTCTATTTCCTTTTTCTGAGGTTTATTTTATAAGTATAAATTCAGACATATACCTCAAACTTTTGTTGAATAATGTGTTGCTAGTGCTGACAAAAGTAATTTATCTTCTGTATTAAATGTAGAAATATTTAGAAATTAGAACTAAAGGGTAAGTAGTATCTGTCAAAGGTGACAGAAATCTATGTTTACATATAAAAAGCTGGAAGGTAATATATAATGACTACCTCATGGGTGTTCTGAGTGTAATATAAAATTACAAGTATATGACGGATAACAAGCACTAGTTAAATATTAGATGTTAAGTTACTTACAAGTCATCTCGATCTCTTTTCCACATCAATAATGGCAAAAGAAAAAGTTTTCTGCCCCCTATGTTCCCCCAAAGGAAAAAAACAGTAGAAAAGGAAGTAGGATATCTCTAGGAAAAACAAGGCACTATATAAGGTACTGAAACAGATACATCAGAGAATATGAAGCAAAAATCATTCAACTTGTGTTTAGTGTTTTCTATTATTAGACTTTTTTTCTTTATATCTTATGTCATCCCCTTTCAGTTTATCTTAGACCAGTATTTTTGACAGAGTACTTGATAATATTAAATAGAATCCATCAGTCATCCTCAATGTCTTAAGAATACATTCTAGAGCCTGGGAAGTAGAATCCTGAGCTCACCTTATCCCACAGATACACCTAGATAACAGCCACATCAGTGTAACAAACCCAGAAAATGAAACTGGCAGAACAGACTCTCCACAGTTAATCATAAAGAGGCCACATTAAGAAAACCAGTAGGAAGAGTGGAGACCTGGTCAACTATGGCCAGGAACCAAACTAACTTGTGACACTAACCACAAACAGGAGGGACACCACAAGAATGGAAAATGGAGGAGAATAGACTCCACACCAGGGACCCCAGATATAGGGGACCTGCACTGGGAAGATGAATCCCCATAATATTTAGCATTGAAAACCAGAGGTGCTTAGCTTCATGAGTTTTTACAGTCAGTGGGGCTTAATACTAGGAACTTTAAAAACCAATAACTTGGCTCTGGGAGAGCCAGAGACTGATAGGAAACTGAATCCTCACCCTTAAAAAGACAGCATGACAGGGGCGCCTGGGTGGCTCAGTCGTTAATCGTCTGCCTTCAGCTCAGGCCATGGTCCCAGGGTCCTGGGATCGAACCCCGCATCAGGCTCCCTGCTCCATGCGAAGCCTGCTTCTCCGTCTCCCACTCCCCCTGCTTGTGTTCCCTCTCTCACTGTGTCCCTCTCTGTCAAGTAAATAAATAAAAATCTTTAATTAAAAAAAAAAGACAGCATGACAACCCCACTGAGATACAGCACAGAAGCAGCAGTTTGAAAAGCACCTGGGACTTTGAAAAGCTCCTGTGGACTGCCCCATCCAACATGCCCTACTCAGCAGGAGTCTCTCTGAAGTGGTACCTAACATGTCTCATTCTGTGAGCAGCCCCAGCAGTGGCCAACACCACTCCAAAGTGACTAAGTGACTCTTGCCCTGGGGAGTAGGGAAGATAACCACACATACCAGTTCAACTGCAGCCCCAACTGTGGGCTGGGGGCAGACATCTGATCTGACTGCCAGCTCTACCCACCAAAGAAAGCCACTTGGGGGACAACACAGGGAGAGTGCCTTGCAATTCAGTCTAATTTCTGGCAAACAGACTGAGGGCAAGCATCTGATATAACCAAACTAAAAGCCCAAGGCAGCCCCAGGTTGACCCCTTACTGCATGGAGACCAAATACTGCTTGCAGCAAGCACAGAGGGCCATGATAGCCAACTGGACTGAAGGCAAACATGGCTCAACCATAACAGTAGAGTACATGCAACACACATAGGGACACCCCTGAAGCATCAGATTCTGGTGAACAGGGGTTATTGCACTATAGGGCCCTAAAGGACCTATTCTTGATCAGGAAATGTTGACTTTCCTAATATGTAGGAAAAAACACAGAGTTAGATAAAATAAGGAGACAGAGGAATGTGTCCTAAATTGAAGAGCAAAACAAAATCACAGCAAAAGAGCAAAATGAAATGGAGATAAGCAATATGCCTTACTGAAAATTCTAAGTAATTGTCAAAAAGATACTCAGTAGACTTGAGAAAACAGTGGGGAACAAAGAGATAGAAAATATAAAAAAGAACCAGAGATGAAGAACTCAATAACTGAAATAAAAAATACACAAGAAATAAACAGTAGACTAGAAGAAGCAGAAGAATGGATCAGTGACTTGGAAGACAGAGTAATAGCAACTAAGCTGAACAGCAAATAGAAAAAATAATAATAAAAATGAGAATAGGTTAAAGGAACTCAGTGACACCATCCAGTGTTAATAAAATTTGCATTCTAGGGATCTCAGGAAGGAGGAGAGAAAAGGCAGCATAAAATTTATTTGAAAAAATAATAACTGAAAACATCCCTAGTCTGGGAGAAAAAACAGACATCCAGATCCACAAGGCAAAGAGAGTCCCCAACAAAATCAACCCAAGGAGATCTATACCAACACTCATAATAATTAAAATGGCAAAACGTTGTGACTAAAAGAATTTTTAAAGTAGCAAGAGAAAACAGTTATATACAAGGGAAATCCTATAAAGCTATTAGTTGATTTTTTAAGCAGAAACTTTGCAGGCCAGAAGAGAGTGGCAATGATATGGTCAAGTGCTGAAAGAAAAAACCTGCAGTCAAGAATATTCTATCCAGCAAGGGTCAGTCCGAATAGAAGTAGATAGATATAAAGAGTTTTCCACACTAACAAAAGTTAAAAGAATTCATCACCAGTAAACTAGCCTTATAAGAAATGTTAAAGGGAATTCCTTGAGTGGAAAGAAAAAGACATAATCAGGAGTAAGAAAATAATGGAAGGAAAAAATTTCACAGATATATACAAACATAATAAAAGTAGTACATTGATCACTTATAAAACCAGTACAGAGGTTAAAGCACAACAGCAGTAAAAATAAATTGTATCTATAAAAATTGGTCAAGGTATTTTCAAAATAAAAGCATGTAAAGTATGACATCATATACATAAAAATGTGGGGAATAAAAATTTGTTACTTCAGAATAGGTTCAAACTTAATCATCCTAATATAGACTGCTGTATGCATAGGATGTTATATATAAATCTAATGGTAGCCACAAACCAAAAACCTGTAATAGATATACAAAAAAATAGAGAAAGGAATCTAAGCATACCACTAAACAAAGCCATTTAAACCACAAGGGAAGAGAGTAAGAGAAGAAAGGAACAGAGAAGAACTACAAAAACAACCATAAAACAAGTGACAAAATGGCAATAAGTACATACCTCTCAATACTTACATTGAATGTAAGTGGACTGAATGCTCCAATCAAAAGACATAGGGTGACTGGTTGGATAAAAAGGTAGACCCATTTGGGGCGCCTGGGTGGCTCAGTCATTAAGCGACTGCCTTCAGCTCATGTCATGATCCTGGGGTCCTGGGATCAAGTCCCACATCGGACTCCCTCCTCAGCCGGGAGCCTGCTTCTCCCTCTCCCATTCCCCCTGCTTGTGATCCCTCTTGCTGTGTCTCTCTCTGTCAAATAAAATCTTTTTTTTTAAACTTCTATTTTATTTTATTTTTAAGATTTTATTTATTTGACAGAGAGAGAGACAGTGAGAGAGGGAACACAAGCAGGGGGAGAGGGAGAGGCAGAAGCAGGCTTCCCACGGAGCAGGGAGCCCGATGGAGGGCTCGATCCCAGGACCCTGGGATCATGACCTGAGCTGAAGGCAGACGCTTAATGACTAAGCCACCCAGGCGCCCCAATAAATAAAATCTTAAAAAAAAAAAAAGGTAGACCCATTTATATACTGCCTACAAGAGACTCTCATTTCAGACCTAAAGCCACATGCAGATTGAAAGTGAAGGGATTGAAAAACATTTATCATGCATATGGAAGTGAAAAGAAAGCTGAGGTAGCAATACTTACATCATACAAAATAAACTTTAAAACAAAGACTGTAATAGGGGTCAAAGGACACAACATAATCACAGAGGGAACACTCCAACAAGATATAACAATTGTAAATAATTATGCACCCGACATGGAAACACATAGATACATAAAGCAGCTATAAATAGACATAAAGGAAGAAATTGATAATAATACAATAATAGTGGGGGACTTTAACACGGTACTTACATTAATGGATAAATCATCCAGACAGAAAATCAACGAGGAAACGTGGCTTTGAATGACACATTGGATCAGATGGATATAACAGATGTATTCCAAACTTTCCATCCAAAAACAGAAGAATACACATTCTTTTCACGTGCACAAGGAACATTGTCCAGATAGATCACATGTTAGACCACAGAATAGGTCTCAACAAATTCAAAAAGAAATCATATCATGCATCTTTTCTGACCACAATAATATGAAACCTGAAATCAGTCACAAGAAAAAATTTGGAAAGAACACAAATACATGCAGGTTAAATAACATGCTATTAAACAATGAATATATCAACAAAGAAATCAAAGACAAAATAAAAAAATATATGGAGACAAATGAAAATGAAAATACAATAGTCCAAAGTCTTTGGGATGCAGCAAAGCTATTCTAAGAGGTAAGATTATAGCAATACAGAGTACCTTGTAATCCCTATCAAAATAACCACCATTTTTCACAGAGCTGGAACAAACAATTCTAAAATTTGTATGGAACCAGAAAAGACCCCAAGTAGCCATAATAATGTTGAAAAGGAAAACCAAAGCTGGGGGCATCTCAATTCCGGACTTCAAGCTGTATTACAAAGCTGTAATCATCAAGACAGTATAGTAGTGGCACAAACATAGACAAATAGATCAATGGAACAGAATAGAGAACCCAGAAATGGACCTTCAACTCCATGGTCAACTAATCTTCAACATAGCAGGACAGAATATCCAACAGAAAAAAAAGTCTCTTCAACAAATGGTGTTTGGGAAAGTAGACAGCCACATTTAGAAGAATGAAACTGGACCACTTTCTTATATACAAAAATAAGTTCAAAATGGATGAAAGACCTAAATGTGAGACAGGAATCCATCAAAATCCTAGAGGAGAACACAGGCAGTAATCTCTTGACCTTGGCCGCAGCAACTTCTTAGTACATATGTCTCTAGAGGCAAGGGAAACAAAGCAAAAATGAACTATTGGGACTTTGTCAAGATAAAAAGCTTTTTCACAGCAAAGGCAACAATCAGCACAACTAAAGGCAACCTATGGACTGGGAGAAGATATTTGCAAATGTCTTAGCAGATAAAGGGCCATCCAAAATCTATAAAGAACTTATCAAACTCAACACCCAAAGAACAAAAAAATCCAAGAAATGGGCAGAAGACATGAGCAGACATTTCTCCAAAGAAGACATACAAATGGCTGATAAACACATGAAAAAATGCTCAATGTCACTCATCATCAGGGAAATACAAATCAAAACCACAATGAGATACCTCCTCACACTAGTCAGAATGGCTAAAATTAACAAGTCAGGAAACAACAGATGTTCGCGAGGATGTGGAGAAAGAGGAACCCTCTAACTGTTGGTGGAATGGAAACTGGTACAGCCACTCTGGAAAACAGCATGGAGGTTCCTCAAAAAGTTAAAAATAGAGCTAACCTATGGCCCAGCAATTGCACTACTAGGTATTTATCCAAAGGATAGGAAAACAGTGATTCAAAGGTGCACATGCACCCCAATGTTTATAGCAGCAATGTCCACAATAGCCAAAATATGGAAAGAGCCCAAATGTCCATCGATTGATTAATGGATAAAGAAGATGTGAGATAGAGGTGCATGGGTGGCACAGTTGGTTAAGCGTCCAACTCTTGGTTTTGGCTCAGGTCATGATCTCAGGGTTGTGAGACCAAGCCCTGCATTGGGCTCTGCGCTGAGTGTGGATTCTGCTTGTGACTTGTGACTCCTCTCTCTCCCTCCCTCTGTCCCTAACCCTTCCCCATGTGCACGCAATGCACCCTTTCTCTCTTTCTCAAATCTTTAAAAAAAGGAAAAAGGTGTAGTATATATGTGTATGTATACACACACATACACACTGGAATATTACTCAGCATCAGAAAGCATGAAATCTTACCATTTCTGTGATGAGGATGGAACTAGAGTGTATTATACTAAGCAAAATAAGTCAGAAAAAGACAGATAGCATACGATTTCACTCATGTGTAATTTAAGAATCAAAACTGATGAATATAGGGGAAGGGATGGGAAAATAGAAACAGAGAAGGAGGCAAATCATAAGTGACTCTTATCTATAGAGAACAGAAGGTTGCTGGAGTGGAGGTGGGAGGATGGGGTAATTGGGTGATGGGCATTAAGGAGGGCACTTGATGTAATGAGCACTGGGTGTTATATGCAAGTAGTGAATCACTAAATTCTACCCCTGAAACTAATAGTACACTATATGTTAACTAACTTGAATTTAAATAAAATCTAAAAAAATATAACTATAATAATAATTAAAAATTTAAAAAGAAAAACCATGGAGGCTAGGGAAAAAAATACAGGCTACCTCAAGAAGCAGGAAAAATCTCAACAACCTAACCTTATACTAAAAGAGCTAGAAAAAGAAAAACATAAAACCCAAAGCCAGTATAAGAAAGGAAATAATAAAGATTAGAGCAGAAATAAATAAAATAGAAACAAACAAAAAAAACCCCAGTAGAACAGATCAATAAAACCAGGAGCTGGTTCTTTGGAAAAAATCAACAAAATCAATAAACCTTTAGCCAGACTCCTCAAATGAGAGAGAGAGAAAGAGAGGACTCAAAATTTTAAATGAAAGAGGAGAAATAGCAAGCAATACCACAGAAACACAAAGGATTATAAGAGAATATTATGAAAAATAATATGCTAGCAAATTGGACAACCTAGAAGAAAAAGATAAATTCCTAGAAACATGTAACCTCCTAAAATTGAATCAGGAAAAGTACAAAATTTAAACAGACCAATTACTAGCAATGAAATTGAATCAGTAATCAAAAAACTCCCAAAAAACAAAAGTCCAGGACCAGATTGCTTCACAGGTGAATTCTTCCGAACACTTAAAGAAGAGTTAGTATCTATTCTTCTCAAACTATTCCAAAAATTAGAGGAAGGAAACTCCTAAATTCATTCTATGAGGCAAGCATCACCCTAATACCAAAACAGATAAAGGCATCACAAAAAAAGAAGGCTACAGGCCAATATCTCTGAACAAAGAAGCAAAAATCCTCAACAAAATATTAGCAAACCAAACCCAACAATTTAAAAAATCATTCACCATAATCCAGTGGAATTTATTCCAGCTATACAAGAGTGATTCAATATTCTCAATATTATCAAATCAATCAACATGATACGTCGCATTAGCAGAGAAAGAATAAAAACCATATAACTCCGAAAAAGGATTTGATAAAGTACAACATCCATTCATGAAAAACTCTCAAGTACAGTTATAGGAAATCTACCTCAACATAATAAAGATGATATATGAAAACCCACAGCTAAAATCATACTTGATGGTGAAAAACTGAGAGCTTTTCTTCTACAATCAGGAACAAGACAAGCACGTCCACTCTTACCACTTTTAATCAACCTAGTATTGGAAGTCCTAGCCACAGCAATTACACAAGAAAAAGAAATGAAAGACATCCAGATTGGTAAAGAAAAAGTAAAACCTTCACTATTTGCACATGTCATGGTACTTCATATAGAAAACCCTAAAGACTCCACCAAAAAAAAAAAAAAAACTGCTGGAACTGATGAATGAATTCAATAAAAATGCAGGATACAACATTTATATACAAAACACTGTTGGATTTTATACACTAATAATGAAGTAGCAGAAAGAAATTAAGAAAACAGTTCCATTTACAATTGCACCAAGTACAATAAGATACCTAGGAATAAACCTAACCAAAGAGTTGAAAGACCTTGTACTTGGTAAACTATAAAACGCTGATGAAAGAAATTGAAGATGACACAAACAAATGGAAGGGTATTCCATACTTGTGGGTTGGGAGAATGAGTAGTGTTGAAATGTCCATACAACCCAAAGCAATCTCAGATTTAATGCAATCCCATCAAAGTACTAGCAACATTTTTTCACAAAACTAGAACAAATAATCTTGTAATTTGTATGAAATTACCCTGAATAGCCAAAGCCATCTTTAAAAGAACAAAACAGGAGGTATCACAGTCCCAGATTTCAAAATATACTACAGACTATAGCAATCAAAACAGTATGGTACTGGGACAAAAATAGACACAAAGATCAATGGAACAGAATAGAGAGCCCAGAAATAAACCCATGCTTTTATGGTCAATTAGTGTGTGACAAAGGAGGGAAGAATATACAATGGGTAAAGGACATTCTTTTCAACAAATTGTGTTGGGAAAACTGAATAGCTACATTGAAAAGAATGAAACTGGACCACTTCCTTACATGATACAAAAAAATAAACTCAAAATGGATTAAAAGCCTCATGTCAGACCTGAAACCTTAAAATTCCTAGAAGAAATCATAGGCAGTAACCTCTTTGATGTCAGCTGTAGAAACATTTTTCTAGATATTTCTCTTTTGGCAAGGGAAACAAAAGCAAAATTAAACTGTTGGGACTATACCAAAATAAAAAGCTTTTGGAAAGCAAAGGAAAGCATTAACAAAACTAAAACAACCTACTGAATGCAAGAAGGTATTTGCAAATTACATCTCTGATAAAGGGTTAGTATCCAAAATATATAAAGAAGTTATGCATCTGAACACCAAAAAGAACTAAATAAGTCAATTAAAAATGGGCAGAAAACATGAACAGACATTTTTCCAAAGAAAATATACAGATTGACAACAGACACATAAAAAGATACTCAGCATCACTAATCATTAGGGAAATGCAAATCAAAACCACAATGAGATACCACCTCACTACTCTCAGAATGACTAAAATCAAAAACAGAAAAATTAACAAATGTTGATGAGGATGTAGAGAAAAAGGAACCCTTGTGTACTGTTGGTAGGAATGCAAGCTGGTGCAGCCACTATGGAAGAGAATATGGAGGTTCCTCAAAAACTTAAAAATAGAATTATCTTATGATCCATTAATTTTCACTACTGGGTATTTGCCCAGAGAAAATGAAAACACTAATTCGGAAAGATATATGCACTCCTATGTTTACTGCAGTATCATTTATAATTGCCAAGTTATGGAAGGAACCCAAATGTCCATCCATAGATGAATGGATAAAGTAGATGTTGTATATACGTACAATGGAATACTACTCAGCCATACAAAATGAAATATTGTCATTTGAAACAACATGGGTGGATCTAGAGGGTATAATGCTAAGTGAAATAACTCAGAGAAAGACAAATACCATATGATTACAGTTATATATGGGCTTTATGAAACAAAACCAACAAAAAAGAAAAATTAAAAATAGACTCAAGAGAATAAATTGGTGGTTGCCAGTCAGGAGGTGGGTGGGAAGATGGATGCAATGGGTGAAGGTGATTTAAGAGTACACTTATCATGATGAGCACTGAGAAATGTATAGACTTGTTGAATCATTATATTGTACACATGAAACTAATATAACACTGTACATTAACTATACTGGAATTGAAATTAAAAACTTAATTTAAAAAGACAGGTCTAGATCTTTACAGTGAATTCATGACCTTCATTATCTAACCCCAATGTACTTTTTAAGAGAAAATTGACCAGGTACTTATTCATTATCCAGTCTCTTCTAGGTACTGTACAATACATTATGTTTCAAGGATTATATTAATCCTTATAATAACTGAGTTTTGAAAGTGAAGGGATGGAAAAAATATTTTCAAATGGAAAACAAAAGAAAGCTGGGGTAACTATGCTTATATCAGACAAAACAGACTTCAAGAAAAAGGCTGTAATAAGAGAAAAAAGAAGGTCATTGCAATAATAAAGCAGTCACTCCAACAAGAGGATAAAACATTTGTTAATACTTATGCACTAAACATAGGAACAGCTAAATATATAAACCAAATATTAACAGACCTGAAAGGAAAAATAGAAATGCAGTAATAAGACTGCAGTAAGGAGACTTCAGTACCCCACTTTCATCAACGAATAGATCATCCAAACAGAAAATCAATAAGAAAACATTGAATTTAAATGACACTTTACACCAGATGGACTCAGCAGACACTTACAGAACTTTCCTTCCAAAAGCTGCAGATACACATTCTTCTCAAACACATTTGGTCCATTCTCCATTATATATATCATGACATATCATTATATAGAATAGATCATATATTAGACCACAGCACAAATTTTAATAAATTTAATTATATTGAAATCCTATCAAGCCTCTTTTCTATCCATGATGGTATGAAAGTAGAAATCAATTACAAGAAGAAAACTGGAAAAATCACAAATATGTGGAAAGTCAACAACATGCTGCTGAACAACCAATGGGTGAAAGAAGAAATCAAAAGCAAAATCAAGAAATATCTTGGGAAAAATGGAAATACAGCATACTAAAACTTATGAAGCAAAAGCAATCCAAGAGGGAAGTTCATAGCAATTAATGCCTACAACTTTAGGCCATAACTAAACTTTATACCTCAAGGAACTAAAATGAACAAATTAAACCCATAGTTATTAGAAGGAAGGAGATAAACAGAGCAGAAATAAAGGAAATAGAGACTAAAAAGACAACAGAAAATATCAATGACATTAAGAGCTGATACTTTGAAAAGATTTAAAAAATTAGATTCACCAAAAAAAAAAATGAAAAGAGCACTCAACTAAATAAAATTATTTATAAAAGAGGAAACATTAGAACTGAATGCTACAGAAATACAAAGATCATAAGAGACTACTGTGATTAATTGTACGCCAACAAATTGGACAACCTACCAGACATGGGTAAATTTCTAGAAACATAACCTACCATGACTTAATTATGAAATAGAAAATCTGAGCAGATCAATTAGTAGGGAGATTGAATCAGTAATTTGAAACCTTCCAACAGGTCAATGACCATATGGCTTCACTATTGAATTTTTGAAACAATTAAAGAAGAATTAATGCCAATCCTCAGACTCTTCCAAAAAAATAGAAGAGGAGGGAACACTCCCAAACTCATTTTATAAGAGCAGCATTACCCTGATACCAAAACCAGAGAAGAAAACTACAAGAAAAGAAAAATACAGGTCAATATCCCTAATGAATATAGATGCAAAAATCGTCAACAGAATATTAGCAAACTGAATACAACTGTACATTAAAAGGACCATGATGAAGTGGGATTTTTTTTTTCCAGGGTTCCAGTGATGATTTAACATCCACAGATCAAATGGTGATAGACCACAGTAACAAAATAAAGGATAAAAAATTATATAATCCTCTCAACAGATGCAGAAAAAGCATTTGACAAAATTTAACATCCATTCATGATGAAAACTCTCAACAACATGGATATAGAAGGAATGTACCTGAATATAATAACATATGACAAGCCCACAGTTAACATCATACTCAATGGTGAAAAACTGAAAGCTTTCTCTCTAAGATCAGGAACAAATCAAGGACGCCTACTCTCACCACTTTTATTCAACATAGTACTAGGAAGTCCTAGCCAAAGCAATTAGGCAAGAAAAAAATAAAAATAAAAGTCACCCAAATCAGAAAA
The DNA here is from genome assembly GCF_002201575.2 of Neomonachus schauinslandi. Taxonomy (NCBI): domain Eukaryota; kingdom Metazoa; phylum Chordata; class Mammalia; order Carnivora; family Phocidae; genus Neomonachus; species Neomonachus schauinslandi. Next base: position 33,377,723 of record NC_058411.1, on the reverse strand, counting down.
GAAATAAAGCTGTCTATTTGTAGATGACATGCTATTAGATATAATAAACCCTAAAGACTTCACACACACACACAAAAGTTAGAACAAAGAAACAAATTAGTAAAGTTGCAGGATACAAAATCAGTATTTAAAAATCAGTTGCATTTCTATACACCAATAATGAACTGTCAGAGAAATTAAGAAAACAATCCCATTTATAATTGCATCAAGAATAATAAAATACCTAGGAATAAAGTTAACCAAGGAAGTGAAAATCCTATACACTGAAAACTTTAAGACATTGATGAAAAAATTAAAGACACAAATAAATAGAAAGATATTTCATGGTCATGGATTGAAATAATTAATATTGTTACAATGTCCTTATTGCCCAAAGCAATCTACATATTCAGTGCAGTTCCTATCAAAATTGCAATGGCATTTTTTACAGAAATAGATCAATCATTCCTAATGGACACACAGAAGACCCCAAATATTCAAAGTGTCTTGAGAAAGGTGAACAAAACTGGAGGCATCACACTTCCTGATCAAACTTTATTACAAAGCTGTAGTAATCAAACAATATGGTATTGGCATAAGAACAGAGCACAGATCAGTGGAACAAAATAGAGTACCCAGAAGTAAATCCATGCATATGTGGTCAATTAATTCATGACAAAGGAACCAAGAATATATAATGGGGGAAGTGTCTTCAATAAATGGTGGGAAAACCAGACAGTTACATGTAAAAGAATGAAATAGGACCACTATCTTAAACTATACACAAAAATCAACTCAATATAGATTAAAGACGTGAATGTAAAACCTGAAACCATAAAGCTCCTAGAATAAAACATAGTGGATAAGCTTCTAGACATCAATCTTGGTAGTGCTTTCTGGATTTGGCTCCAAAGGCCAAAATAAATGGGACTATGTCAATCTAAAAACCTGTGCAACAAAGGAAGTCATCAACAAAATGAAAAGACAACCTATGAAATGGAAGAAAATAGTCACAAATTATATATCTGATAAGAAGTTAATATCCAAAATATATAAAGAATTCATACAGCTCAGTAGAAAAAAAAATCCAATTAAAAAATGGACAATGGATCTGAATAGACATTTTTTCAAATAAGACATCTAAATGGCCAACAAGTATGTGAAAAGATGCTTAATATCACTAATCATCAGAGAAATGGAAATCAAAACTGCAATGGGATACCACTTTACATCTGTTAGAATGGCTATTATCAAAAATATGAGATAACAAGAAGATATACAGAAAAGGGAACCCCTGTGTACTGTTAGGGAATATAAATTGGTTCAGCCACTATGGAAAAGAGTATAGCAGCTGCTCAAAAAATTAAAAATAGAACTACCATGTGATGCAGCATTTCCATCTGGGCATCTATCCAAAGGAAGTGAAATCACTGTCTTGAAAAGATGTCTGTATCCCTGTGTTCATTGTAGCATTATTTACAATGACCAGGACATAGAACAACCTATGTCTCCTGATAGATGAATGGATAAAGAAACTTTGGTATGTATGTGCAATGGAATATTATTGAACCATAAAAATGAGGGAAATCCTGCCACTTGCACCAACATAGATGGGACCTGAGTGCATTATGTTAAGTGAAATAAATCAGACAGAGAAAGACAAATACCTTATTATCTCACATTTGTGTGGGATCTAAAAATAACCAAACTCATAAATACAGAGAACAGATTGGTGGTTGCCAGAGGCAGGCATTGCAGAGTGGGTGAAATGGGGGAAGGTGGTCAAAAACACGAACTTACGAGTTAAATAAATCTTAGGGATGTAATGTCGGCGTGGTGACTATATTTAATACTGCTGTATTGTATATTTGAAAGTTTCTAAGAAAGTAGATTGTAAGAGTTCTCATTACAAGAAAAAAAAGTAATAACTGTACGGTGATGGATGTTAACTAAACTTATTGTGGCAATCCTTTCACAATATATACACATATCACATCATTTTTGTACACCTAAAACTAATACAGTGTTATTTGTCAATTATATCTCAATTAAAAGGAATATGGAAATCTTAAAATAGCTATTGACTCTGTGAATAGGACACAAGAAAAAAAACAATAAAATATAAGACAACTTTAGGTTATTTCAGAGAGTAAAAGTAGTTTAAAAATAAAGTCATTCTTAGGAAGAAGTTTTGGGAAAAGGTTCTTACCTGACTTTTAAAATTTTAGTTGTAAAATTTTAGATTAATCCCTTTGTTTTCAGATGATGAAAATGAGATGTTACCAGGTAAAAGTAACCGCCAATTATTGGTAGAGTATGATTCCAACTCTCATATGAAATCCAGGCCTTCAACTCTTGACTCCTGTCTTCCAGTGCTTTTCCACTGTTCATGTTTCTTATCTAACCACTTGGTTTAAAAGTGGCTTGGAAATTTAGTGATCTCTGAAAGACCTTTCTACTTTTACTTGCCCATATTCTTCAGTGGATCTTTCAGCAGCTAAGCTCTCCAAACTCTCCCAACTGCCATTCATTCGAAACTTTATTTTACTCTAAAATATACACCCTTTTCTGAGAAGCAAGAGCTTAAATGTAAGTCTCATTCAACTCTTGAGTGCTTTTTGTGTTAGACTTTTGAGCATAAATGTTACTGTGCTAGACATTTTTAACACATTTATCTCATTGATATCTTAGAACTATATGAGATATGAAGAAGCTAAGTTTGAGAAAAAAGAGATTTTGGCCATTATTTCATCAAATTGGCTAATTTGTTCTGATTCCATGTTCAGTACATTTTTCCAGTCTACCACACTAACCATTATTGTAAAAACCTCAGCCAGAGTGCCCAATTTATATAGCAATTGGTAAATCTCTAGTTGTAACAATTTTATTCTAAAACCATTGTTCACATGTAAGTACAATGATTGAACTTTGTTGTTGAATGTATTTAAACCAACTGTTCATTGCAATTTAGTATTCATCCAGTTTCTCTTTCCTTTCAGGCCTGTATGTGGAATCAGAGGGAAAACTCTCATAATTAACCTGCCAGGTAGCAAGAAAGGATCTCAGGTAAGCAACCTTGTGATTTATACGATTTAGTGTAAAGTTTTAGCCAACTATGAGAGTTAGTCAACCAAAATGTTAGAGGACTCCATGAGATTGCCCTCACTAGTGTCTGACACCAGTTGCAATTTAGTGCATTCCCAAAACCACCCTCAGTTTCAGTAATTCACTAGAAAGACTCACAGAACTCAACAAAAGATGTTAAGCTGACAGTTATGCTTTATGACAGAAAGAATACAGATTCAAGTTAACCAAGAGTAGAAGAGAGGTACCAAATGCAGACCTTCTGTTATCCTCTCCCTATAGAATCATGAATGCATTACTCTCTTGGCATCAGTGTATAACAGCACTGAAAATCAGGGAAGCTCCAAGACTTTAGTGTTCAGAGTTTTTACTGGGGCTCATCACATACTGCCCGTAATGCTGGCCTTTAGTCTCTAGCCCTTTAAGGTTAGGCTGTTTCCTTTAGTCTCCAACATCTACCAGAGGCAAAACTGATACCAGAATGTCCAAAGCCCTCATCATAAATCACACTGTTACACTGTCTGGTAGCCAAAGTTCCCAGGCAACAAAGACACTCCTATCACATCCCAGTAACTGAGAGCTAAGGCCAGACTCTCTTGGAGTAAGGTTAATTCTTCATTGCACAAGCTACCCCCCTGGCTTTTGGCCAAAGCTCTCTTACAGAAAAATGATTGTATTTGTCTGGCTGAGCATCTATATTTACTATAGCATTTATATTACAGATATAACAACAGTATCAGTGTGAATGTGTCTAAGATTTAGAGGAGCCAGTGTGGGATAGGGATAAATTTGAGAAATAGCTAATTTATCCTCTAAAGCCATTATACATATTTCATATTTTTGTACTAATATACTAATTTTTACCTTGATGTGCTATTTTTATCCTATGCTACACTTGCACAGAACTAGTTCCACAGACATTAGCTATCTTGTTTAGGCCAGTCATTTTCCATTGGTATTACATTTTGAGGAGGATTTAACTCAATTTCCCAATACATATGATCATCAATATCAGTATTATAATCTTACTAGCAATGACAGTATTATAACATTTCACAGTAGAGTTGTAGATATAACCTGAAATATGAGTTAAAAGGTAACTGGCACACTACTGGAGTCTTACATAGACATTAACAGTTAGCCTACTCTGTCATCATATCATATGATCAAAATGTCTCCCAGAACTACACTACTCAGGTTTATGGGCTTGTCAGGTTTCCAAAGCAGTAGTAGTCTCAGCAACATATGGCTTTAACCTTTCTGGCATCTGTTACAACTGAGCTAAGAAACAATATCCTCTCTTGTTCTAAAGATTTTGAGAAACCAATATATTGGATCTCCCTCATTGCATAACCCATTTATTCATTCCTTTACCTCCAGCTATCATTCCTCCTTTCCATTTATACTCAGACTTTTCCTTTGAAACTCTTTTAATGAGACAGTTGATTTGGCCACTGTGCTGGTCCATATTGCCACCAGTAATACTCGTTTAACAAGTGCCACCTGCTTAGTCCTTTTCCATTCATACAAGGTAGGGTTACTAGTGAGCAATCTCAAACACCAGGCGATATAACTGCATCCACTGTCAGTCCCAATTTGGCCAGATGGAGTCAGGCATAATCTACCCCATCAGGCCCTTAGGCACTCTGACATAAAGGTTTAAAGGTATAGTTAATAGTTTCTGCTTAAGAATCATCCTGCTTCTGGTATGCATAGTTGTAGCTCTGATCCTAGTACCACAGTATCAGGTAGAAAAGAAGAAAGTTGATGTGATGTGCTAAAAGAAAAAGTATAGTCCTAAAGAAAAAAGTATAGTCATACCAGCATCGTGGCCCAGCCCCCTCTTCCCTAGAAAAGTAGAGGACTATATTTAGTGGGGACCCTCCCTTGGCCTCCCTCTTGTTGAATGGACCACACACTAATGAGAGCATATAAGCCATGCTTCTCCTTTTTTAGACAACAAATGTTTCCATAGCCCATTCCAATTTTCTGTCAAATCATTGCTCTGAATATGAAAGTGTGTACTTTGGTCTAAAGAAATATGACTCTGCAGTCATTGGTACAGTATTTTCTGTTTAGTCCTTTTATAGTACACTGAGTATTTGCATCTACCATTGGGTAAGCAAAGCCCAGTCCAGAGTAAATGTCTATTCCTGTTAGGACTGATTTGTAGCCTCAAGGGACTAGCAGCATCAGTCCAACTTGCTAGCTATATGCAGGACTTTCCCCTATGGAATATGCTGCATAACCTTCTGCTGTCTCTCTTTTTTGTTAGCACACAGAACACTTCTCATTGGCATTTTTGTGCCTCAGTGGGTGCAAGAAGAATATATCAATTCAGCCCATATCTGCATCGTTGCAGCCCCCCCATTGCCCACTCATTTCATGGGCCCAGGTGCCATGTCAAGCATGCATACTGGGATATCTGTTCACCAGTTCCAATTAACTTCCATTTCTGAAAGGGGGTTCCTCTGATGGGCATTGATGTATCCTACTTTAACATACCCCTTATATTCCCAGAGTGACTTCCATAGGCCATGCCCCATACAAGCATCCATTTGATAGACCAATTTTCCATTGCCCTTCTGCCTGACCATATGGCCAGGCCACTGGACACTTCCTATGAGTTGGTAAAAACCCAAACATAGGGGCAAACATCATGCAGTTCAGCCTATCGAGCTGATTTGTTTTTACCTTCTTCAATCAGAGTGGCGGCCTTCCAAACAGGATGCTGTCCCTTCACCTTGGAATTGCCATCCATAAACCAAGCAGCATTTTGTTGATCAATAGAAAGCTGTTTATAGGGCACCGCCCAAGTGGCCCAAGTGGCCATAGGATCCAGCAGCTCCTCAGGTGGTTCCGAAGTCGACCCTAGGTGAAAAGAGGCTACCTGCTCGTGAGTACCTCCTTGTATTCTCCTGGTAGCATGATCCTATATGAACCATTTCCATTTTATTATGGAACTCTCCTGGGCATTGCCTTCCCCATTAGAGCATTTCTCTGATATTCCCAAAACATTATGGATATTTCAGGTTTCAAGATTATTTTATGTTCTTCAGTCATAAGGATAGTCTCAATTAAAATCCAATAGCAAGCTAGTAATTGTCTCTCAAATGGAAATTTTCTGGCCCAAAGTCCCAGCAGTTGTTGCTAGGTGGTACTCACAGATTTTTTTCCATAAACCCAGTTTGCACTCCACTCAGGTCTGTTGTATAGCAAATTAATGACCTGTGTGGACTCAGGCAATCTTATTTGTTCCCACTTAGCATATATAATGTATACTGGTGGAAGAGTGGATTTATATGCTTTCTATTTTACAATACTAGGTAAAAGAAAAATTGTCCAGTCAAACACAATATCCATCCCCATAATACAATCAGGTAAAGGAGACAGATCACTTCATCTGAAGTTCACTGTCCAGACATTCTAGTTTTCATCCCAACTTTCACTCTAATTCCATCAACTGTTGCATCCCTGTATCCTTCCAATCTAACTGTACCTCCCATTAGAACTTCAACAGGTATTAGGATCATAGTACATGGTGGATCCCATGTTGAGGAATCCCAGAAAAGTATCTTCTCTATCCCATGACCATTTTATCCATTTATGTGCATTTGGCCTTGGATTTCTAGACCTGGTTTGGACCAAGGGATTCACACTCTTTTGTCAGGCCTTATCTTGTTTAGATTATAGGACCATCACTTAAGGTGATGCAAAGTGCGGTTTCTTTTAGTTATATTTGCCTTCTAGTTTTTAAAATTCCTTCAGACTAGGGTAAATAGAGATTATTTAGGACCCTTCAATGTTGGGAGACCAGTGCCCCCATCTGTCTGCTCAACCCACAGTGCTGCTACATTAACACCTTTCTTTTGCCCCCAACAATACTCACTTTATAAATCCATTTTCTTAATAATTGCATAAATATTTCTACCCTTATAAGACAAGTCCCTTGAATCTCTCATTTCTTTTGCTCCATTCTCTTATGAATAAGTCCAACTTTATTCACTGTTAATCACTTCAGCATAACATTTTTCTTTGGAAGCAGCTCAGAGGCCAGCAGCTATATGTTAGATCAGCCAAACTCTAAGATTGGCACAACCTTAGGATTCACCCCAACATTCTTCCTTTTGTTTTAGCTAGTGCAAATAACAATAACGAAGAGATTATAAATTTACCTTGTTTCTTTATACATCCAATGACACAACTCCTTAAAAGTTGGATCTTTTATTTCAAAATTCCATTGCTAACTTTTAGCTCCAATAACTAATCGCAACACAGCTGCAGTTGCATTCTGTGGGTGACCCTGTGTTTATCCGGCCTCTAAAGATTAATCCTCCCCACCATCTCTTCCTTTCTCTGCCCAGATGACGTTTCATGATCACATGAGTCAGGATCTTTCTAGTGAGTCACACTTCTAACACCAACTGTAAGGAGTTTGGGCCAACTGCAAAAGTTAGCGAACTATAAAGTTGGAGTATTCCACAAGACTTCCTTCACTTCTGACACCAAGTTGCAATTTAGGGAGTTTCTAAAACCCACCCTCAATTTTAATAATTAACTAGAAGGACTAACAGAACTCACTGAAAGCTGCTATACTTACCTTTGTGGTGTATTGCAGGGAAAGAATTCAGACTGAAGTCAGCCAAGAGAAGAAGCATATAGGGCAAATGCTGAAAGGTACCAAATCTGATCATCCTCTGCCATGGAGCCAGGGATAGCATTACCTCTTCTTGACCATAAAAGAGACAATACACACAGAATATCACTAACTAGGCACACTCACCTTTGCCTTTGATGTCCAGAGTTCTTACTGGGACTTGATCACATATTACCCACATGGTTGACCTTTAGTCTAACCCTTCCCAGAGGGGAAACTTATGCCTTTAGTCTCCACTTCCATCCAGAGGCAAAACTAATACCATGTTTCCCAAAGTCCTCATAATAATCCACATTGTTAGATTGTCCAGTGGCCAAATCACAGGCAAACAAAGACACTCCTTTTAGGCAAGACCAGGAACTAGAGTTCACCTCCCCAAAGCTGAAAGTAAAGGCCAGAGCTCTCATTGGTCAAGATTAAATTCTTTGCTATATAATCTTTATCACTAAAATGATTGAGCCATATAAAGAGAAGTCAAAAGATCAAGTACCCTTACAGATATTCGCATAACCCTCTGTAAATTTTAAGATATTTTTTTACATCTTAAATTTTAAGGTAAGTTACTTTAAATGTAAAAGACAAAGTCCTCTGCCCCAACATATTCCCCAAACATATTTGGCCCTGTGTTCTGATTTTAAAGTTCTCACCTATTCTCTTTTGGTGATACATTATAGGTAATAGTGGGCACTTGAACAGGAAACTATATTAATTTTTATGCAGTGCTCTGTACAAACATATCTATTTTTGCATATTGCACAGTTTTGCCTAGCTACATTTTATGATAATAGTCAGAACCTTAGCTGTCTGAATAAAATAAGTCAGTCCTCAACTGGTTAATTCTAGTGTTCTGCTCTGACTAGAAAGGTGAAAACTGTTTCCTGCCTTTCCCATAATGCATCTTTAAAACCCGAAGTTGTACAGAAATTTTACTTCAAGAAAAATGTACTATGTGCTTATATAGTACTGTAGTTCTACAGCTTACAGAGAATACTATGTACCATGTTTACTTCATATTTCACATTGCAAAAGATAATATTTTCAGTATGATTCATTCTTAAGATATATGGAGAGAAATATAGATCCAAAATCACAAATAAGTTTGATTTTTTACCATTTTATATGCCTATAAAAGTGCTTTATGTTCATTTTTTTTCTTCCTCTTGCATACAGGAATGCTTTCAGTTTATACTGCCAGCTCTACCTCATGCCATTGACCTTTTACGTGATGCCATTGTAAAAGTAAAGGAAGTGCATGATGAACTTGAAGATTTACCTTCCCCACCACCTCCTCTTTCCCCTCCTCCTACAACTAGCCCCCATAAACAGACAGAAGACAAAGGGGTTCAATGTGAGGAAGAGGAAGAAGAGAAGAAAGACAGTGGTGTTGCTTCAACAGAAGACAGTTCTTCATCACATATAACCGCAGCAGCCATTGCTGCCAAGGTAAGCCTGCTGACAGAGACCAAAAGATCTAAAGGAACCACAGGTAAATGTACTGATTTCATCCCTCTTACCATCCAATTTTTTCATAAGTTCAGTACCTTTTCAGGGCATCCTTAAAAAAGAACCAGGATATTCATGACACTCCGTAGCTATGTGCCCTCCATAATGTAGAGTCCTTAAAAGCATTGAAGTTTGTTCTCAGTTCTGAGACATTAAAGATTGCTGTTACCTACTGAAGTAATAGGTAAATAGGTAAAATGTGACATTTAAGAACTCTTTGGAAATGTCATTTTTGTGGTCATATTAAATATACAACGTTTATATATTTAAAACGTCAAATATTCACAAATTCATAAAAGAGCAGCAGACTGCAAGTAAGAGACCTTTGATGACTCAAAAAATTAGTTGAGAAAGATTAATTTTTTTTAAGACAGAGTTTTTCAGCAATTAACACTTATTTAAATGTTACTTGACCTAAATTACCCTAGTGGTAGAGAGGAAATAGATATAATGTATTTGCATTTTTTATTCAATAAAGTAATAAATATTATTAAGATAGTACCAAAGTATTACAGATTCTCTTTGGGCAATTTTGGTAGTACAATGTACAGAGTACAATGAGGTACTTGCATAAATTTAGTCACCTTAGTCGTAGAATATCACTTACCTTTTTAGTCATACCTAGTATAAACCACCCAGTATGCTTTAAAATCTTCACAAAGTAACATATCACTTCTGGGAATAATGATTGTTCACTGACTGAGAGCACAAGATTGAAAACCTAATCTCATTCTATGAAGGAATTCCTAAAGTTTTAGGTTACCACCCAGATATTTTGGCTATGAGCATAGCTTAAGAGGATTTTTGACAACACATAGATTAGAAAGGATCATAGAAATCTTTTTAAAGTGTCCATTTAGACAACCAGTAGGTAATTCTTTCACTGAAGACCAAATGTCTCCATATCTATTCAGTGGTCCCTTAAGTCTTTACTTAAGGCTAGTAAATATTTAAATTGTATGTGATTTTTGTTTGGTTTGGTTTCATTTTGTTTTTATGGAATTGATTGGTTAAATAGGTACATTTTTAAATCATTACATCTTCTTACTCTTTTACTGTTAATTAAAAGAGTAAAAGGTACCATCAATTTCAGTCTTAAGAAAAAGTTTCCAACATTTGAAGTCTAAGCTGATATGGTCATTCTACATTTGAAAAATTTTGGCATTTCATTGTTTCATTTGTTTCACCCTTTTCCTTTCTAGTCATTTTGCTTGTATAGTTTCATGTCTTCCTGTCACTGTACTCATAGTTGTTATGTGTTGTGCATTAGAAGCATCCATTCTACACCAGTCCAGCTGTTATCATGGCACACGGTGAGCAGCCCATTCCTGGTATCATCAATTATTCCCATCATGCAACAGGCAGTACAGATGAACGGGTAAGACAATAGGCTTTTGTGTTGATGGTTTTGCAAGCATATAGCCTACATCCTATTCTTGGAGATAGGCTCTAAAATATTATGGAAGATGTGTTTTATTCTGAAGGATTCTGAAGGATCTTCAGCATGCTTTATTTCTAAAAGTGTAATTGCCACTGAGCCTGTTCCATCAAGGAATTTAATTTAATAGAGTTTCTCCTATACCTGAAATACTCTAATATCTTTAAGATTCTTAAAATACAAAGAAATTGGTCAAACTAATATTTAATTTCTATTAACCTTCTTTTTGCCTCATAATCTTTCATCTTTCTTTTCCTTCATTATATTCTCATTAAAACCATTTAGAGAGTTGACTCTTGATACAATTTCTGAGATTACGAATCTTCAGATAAAAACTTGTAAGAATGCATATCACTTGTTTTAATCACTGGATGAATGATAGTTTGTAAATGTTCCAGGGTAGAAAAGATTAAACTTATAACTGACTAAACAGTAATAATTTAGATGATGAGTGCCAAAAAAATCTCTCAGTCCCTACTATGGATATAAAATGAGAGGCAGTTGGTTAAGCTTCTGCCTTCAGCTCAGGTCATGATCCCAGGGTCCTGGGATCGAGCCCTAAATTGGGCTCTCTGCTCAGCTGGGGGTCTGCTTCTCCCAATCCCTCTGCCCCAACTCCTGCTCTCTCTCTCACATGCTCTATCTAATAAATAAAATCTTTAAAAAAATAAAAATAAAAAATGAGAGGCAAAAAAAAAAAGAAGTAATAAAGTAAAATTTGGCTTAAAATCCTTAGGGAGATCCAATTAAAAAATGAACAGAAGAGATGAACAGACTTTTCTGGAAAGGAGACATCCAGATGGCCAACAGACACATGAGAAGATGATCAGTATCACTTATCATCAGGGGAATGCAAATCCAAACTACATTGAGATATCACCTCACACCTATCAGTAGGGCTAAAATCAGTAACATAAGAAACAAGTGTTGGCAAGGAAGTGGAGAAATAGGAACCCTCATGCAATATGGCAATATAGAGTCTCTAAGGGCAGAAATGAAAGCTGAACTGGCAGAACTTAAAAATGCTATCAGTGAGATCCAATCTAATCTAGATACTCTAACAACTACGGTAAATGAGGCAGAAGAATGAATTTGTGAACTAGAAGACCAATTGATAGAAAAGAAGGAAAAAGAGGAGGCCTGGGAGAAACAGCCTAAAATCCATGAAAACAGAATTAGAGAAATAAGTGACGCCATGAAACATTACATTGTCAGAATTATTGGGGAGGAGAGAGAGAAAGAGGACTAGAAGATATATTTGAGCAAATCGTAGCTGAGAACTTCCCTAATCTGGGGAATGAAACAAACATTTGAGTCCTAGAGGCAGAAGGGACCCCTCCCAAGATCAAGGAAAACAGACCAATGCCCCGGCATGTAATAGTAAAACTCACAAATCTTAGAAACAAGGAAACCATCTTAACGGCAGTGAGGGGGAAGAGATTCCTTACCTACAGAGGGAGGCATATCAGAATAATGTCAGACCTATCCACAGGGACCTGGCAAGTCAGAAAGGGCTGGCAAGACATATTCAGGGTACTAAACGAGAAGAACATGCAGCCAAGAATACTTTATCCAGCAAGGCTGTCATTTAGAATGGTTGGAGAGATGCAGAGCTTCCAAGACTGGCAGAAACTGAAAGAATATGTGACCAATAAGCCGGCCCTGCAAGAAATATTAAGGGGGGTTCTATAAAAGGAGAAAGTCCCCAAGAGTGATATAGAACAGAAATTTACAGAGACAATCTGTAGAAACAAGGACTTCACAGGCAACATGATGACAATAAAGTCATATCTTTGAAAAATCACTCTCAACGTGAACAGACTAAATGCTCCCATAAAACGGCACAGGGTTGCAGATTGGATAAAAAGACAGGACCCATCCATATGCTGTCTACAAAAGACTCATTTTGAATATGAAATACATCCAGACTGAAAGTGAAAGTGGCATCTTCCATACCAATGGACCTCAAAAGAAAGCCGGGGTAGCAATTCTTATATCAGACAAATTAGATTTTAAGCTAAAGACTGTAGTTAGAGACACAGAAGGACACTATATCATTCTTAAAGGGTCTATCCAACAAGAAGATCTAACAATTGTAAATATCTATGCCCCCAGCATGGGAGCAGCCAACTACATAAGCCAACTGTTAACCAAAATGAAGAGTCATATTGATAATATGTGTTAATTGTAGGAGACCTCAATACTCCACTCTCAGCAATGGACAGATCATCTAAACAGAAAATCAACAAAGAAATAAGAGCTTTGAATGACACACTGGACCAGATGGACCTCGTAGATATACACAGAACATTCCACCCTAAAACAACAGAATACTCATTCTTCTCATGTGCACACAGAACTTTCTCCAGAATAGACCACGTACTGGGTCACAAATCAGGTCTCAACCGATACCAAAAGATCGGGATTATTCCCTGCATATTCTCAGACCATAATGCTTTAAAACTGGAACTTAATCACAAGAAAAAATTTGGAAGAAATTCAAACACTTGGAAGCTAAAGACCACTCTGCTCAAGAATGTTTGGGTCAATCAGGAAGTCAAAGAAGAACTTAAACAATTTATGGAAACCAATGAGAATGAAAACACATCAGTCCAAAACCTATGGGATACTGCAAAGGCAGTCCTAAGGGGGAAATACATAGCCATCCAAGCCTCACTCAGAAAAATAGAAAAATCCCAAATTCACCAACTAACTTTACACCTTAAAAACCTAGAGAAAAAGCAATAAACCATGCCTAAGCCATGCATTAGAAGAGAAATACTTAAGATTAGAGCAGAGATCAATGAATTAGAAACCAGAAACTCAGTAGATCAGATCAACAAAACTAGAAGCTGGTTCTTTGAAAGATTAATGAGATCGATAAACCACTGGCTAGACTTATCCAAAAAAAAAAGAGAAAGGACCAAAATTAATAAAATTATGAATGAAAGGGGAGAGATCATGACTAACACCAAGGAAATAGAAACAATTATTAGAAATTATTATCAACATCTATATGCCAGTAAATGAAGCAACCTGGAAGAAATGGATGCCTTCCTGAAAACCTACAAACTGCCAAGACTGAAACAGGAAGAAATTGACAACCTGAATAGGCCAAAAACCAGTAACAAGATTGAAGCTGTGATTAAAAACCTCCCAAAAAACAAGAGTCCAGGGCTTGATGGATTCCCTGGGGAATTTATCAAGCATTCAAAGAAGAAATACCTATTCTACTGAAGCTGTGTCAAAAAATAGAAACAGAAGGAAAGCTTCCAGACTCATTCTATGAGGCCAGCATTTCCTTAATCCCCAAACCAGGCAAAGACCCCATCAAAAAGGAGAATTTCAGATCAATATCCCTGATGAATATGGATTCCAAAATTCTCAACAAAATCCTAGCTAATAGGATCCTACAATACATTAAAAGGATCATCTACCACGACCAAGTGCGATTTATCCCCAGGATGCAAGGTAGAATAAGAGGAGGGAGAAGAACCATAGGGTCCTCTGAATTGATGCAGAAAAAACATTTGACAAAATACAGCATCCTTTCCTGATTAAAACTCTTCAGAGTATAGGAATAGAGGGAACATTCCTCAGTTTCATAAAATCCATCTTTGAAAAAACCCACAGCGAATATCATCCTCAATGGGGAAAAGCTGAGAGCCTTTCCCTTAAGATCAGGACACGTCAAGGATGCCCACTCTCACCACTGTTGTTCAACATAGTACTAGAAGTCCTAGCAACAGCAATCAGACAACAAAAAGAAATAAAAGGTATTCATATTGGCAAAGAAGAAGTCAAACTGTCTCTCTTCGCAGATGACATGATACTTTATGTGGAAAACCCAAATGACTCCATCCCCAAAATACTAGAACTCATACAGCAATTCAGTAATGTGGCAGGATGCAAAATCAATGCACAGAAATCAGTTGCTTTCTTATACACTAACAATGCAACTGTAGAAAGAAATATTAGAGAAACGATTCCATTTACAATAGCACCAAAAACCATAAGATACCTCGGAATAAACCTAACCAAAGAGGTAAAGGATCTATACTCTAGGAACTACAAAACATTCATGAAAGAAATTGAAGAAGGCACAAAAAGATGGAAAAACATTCCATGCTCCTGGATCAGAAGAATAAACATTGTTCAAATGTCTATGCTACCCAGAGCAATCTATACCTTCAACGCCACCCCGATCGAAATTCCAATGACATTTTTCAAAGTGCTGGAACAAACAATCCTAAAATGTGTATGGAATCAGAAAAGACCCCTAGTTGCCAAGGAAATGTTGAAAAAGAAAAACAAAGCTGGGGGCATCACGTTGCCCGATTTCAGGCTTTATTACAAAGCTATGATCACCAAGACAGCATGGTACCGGCACAAAAACAGACATATAGACCAATGGAACAGAATAGAGAGCCCAGATATGGACCCTCAACTCTATGGTCAAATAATCTTCGACAAAGCAGGAAAAAAAATATGCAATGGAAAAAAGACAGTCTCTTCAATAAATGGTGCTGGGAAAGTTGGACAGCCACATGCAGAAGAATGAAACTTGACCATTCTCTAACACCCAACACAAAGATAAACTCAAAATGGATGAAAGACTTCAATATGAGACAGGAATCCATCAAAATCCTAGAGAAGAACATAGGCAGTAACATCTTCGACTTCGGCCACAGCAACTTCTTTCAAGATACATCTCCAAAGGCTAGTGAAGTAAAAGCAAAAATGAACTTTTAGGATTTCATCAAGATAAAAAGCTTCTGCACAGCAAAGGAAACAGCCAGCAAAACAGAGGCAACCCACAGAATGGGAGAAGATATTTGCAAATGACACTACAGATAAAGGGCTGATATCCCAGATTTATAAAGAACTTCTCAAACTCAACACCCAAAAAAACAAGTCAGAAAATGGGCAGAAGACATGAACAGACACTTCTCCAAAGAAGACATACAAATGGCTAAGAGACACATGAAAAAATGTTCATCATCATTAGCCATCAGGGAAATTCAAATCAAAACTACATTGAGATACCACCTTACACCAGTTAGAATGGCAAAAATGGACAAGGCAAGAAACAACAAATGTTGGAGCGGTTGTGGAGAAAGGGGTATCCTCTTACACTGTTGGTGGGAATGCAAGTTGGTACAGCCACTTTGGAAAACAGTGTGGAAGTTCCTCAAAAAAATAAAAATAGAGCTACCCTATGACCCAGCAATTGCACTACTATGTATTTACCCTAAAGACACAGATGTAGTGAAAAGAAGGGCCATATGCACCCCAATGTTCATAGCAGCAATGTCTGCAATAGCCAAACTGTGGAAAGAGCTGAGATGCCCTTCAACAGATGAATGGATAAAGAAGATGTGGTCCATATATACAATGGAATATTATTCAGCCATCAGAAAGAATGAATACCCAACTTTTGCATCAACATGGATGGGACTGGAGGAGATTATGCTAAGTGAAATAAGTCAAGCAGAGAAAGTCAATTATCATATGGTTTCACTTATTTGTGGAACATAAGGAATAGCAAGGAGGACATTAGGAGAAGGACGGGAAAAATGGTAGGGGGGAAATCGGAGGGGGAGACGAACCATGAAAGAGTATGGACTCCAAGAAAGAAACTGAGGGTTTTAGAGGGGAGATTGGGGTGGGGGGATGGGTTAGCCCAGTGACGAGTATGAAGGAGGGCATGTATCACATGGAGCACTGGGTGTTATATGCAAACAATGAATCATGGAACACTACATCAAAAACTAATGATGTACTGTATGGTGACTAACATAACATAATAAAATAAAATTTACAAAAAATAGAATTACCCTACAAACCAAAATAGCGCTACTGGGTATTTACCCCCAAAATACAGAAACACTAATTCAAACAAGACGTGCACCGCTATGTTTATAGCAGCATTATTTACAACAGCCAAATTATGGAAGCAGTCCATATGTCCATCAACTGATGAATGGATAAAGAAGATGTGGTGTTTTTATATGTGTGTGTGTGTGTGTGTGTGTGTGTATATATATATATATATATATATATATATATATATATACATACTAGAATATTATTCAGCCATGAAAAAGAATGAAATCTTGCCATTTAAATGACAGGGATGGAGCTAGAGAGTATAATGCTAAGCGAAATTAGAATACCATATGATTTTATTCACATGTGGAATTCGAAACAAAACAAATGAGATTTGGGATTTACCTGTGGTCGCAACACAAAGATACCTGTGGACTTAAGCAAGTTCTTAAAATATGCTCCTCCAACAATGTGGTTTACCTGGTCCTATTAGTTGAATTCACTGGGCATCTCAGTGGATGATCTCTAAAACTATTAAATATTTTTTGAAAGTAAAATCATAACTATTACAAATACTAAATGAATACATATCCAAGGTATTATTTCATACATAAATTATTGAGGGAACCAGAAAGATACTATAACTGCTTCACAGGAAACCTCAAACACAAATAGATAAGCATTAAGAATGTGGAAATGAATTTACAAATAAATGCAACACTTAGTCAATCTGCAAAGCAACCCATTGCACTTCTCTTGGACAAAAGAATCATTTGGATACAAACCATTTACATTACTATCAGTTTTTTGCAAGTTAGAGTTGTAAAATAGCTGAAAGGCTATAGAAGATAATCTAGACTGGTCCACTACACAGGACACATATGAAAGGAGTACAAAGTGCATGGATGTTTACAAAAAGCAAGTACAATTTTTGCTCAAAATGTCCATGTACCTAATGTGTTTCTTTAAAAAGGACTATTGATTTTCTCAGAATTTGAATTTAAAAAGCCAAGAAGTTTTTATAACACTACTGTAGTTGTTAGTAAAGGGATGACTTGATAGGATGCCAACTGTTTTTTCCTAGCATTGACCTTTGAGTATTATTATGGCCCAATTATGTATATATGTATTAGGAATTAGTAGTAATTATTTGGGCTAATAAATACATGTTCTTATAAGTTTTTCATGAAGCTAACTATTATTATCAATAAAATAAGTAGGAAGCTGTATTAAAATAAGCTACAAAGACCTTTTTCAAATCTGGGAAGAAATATGCATTGTGCCTTACAAAACAGCATGAACTTTGGCATCTCATATTTTTAGTTTTGTCAGTTAGTAGCTCTATGACATTGGGTATATTGCTTTTTCTTTCTAAGCCCCAGTCTTTTCTAAAATAGGAATAGTAATAATATTAACCTCATTATTACTTAATGGTTAAGTTATGGATATCCAAATAGGAAAAGAGATGTAAAAGTACTTAATGCAGTATCTGAATAAAAGTAAACATTTGTTATTTTAGATGGTTGATCACCTCACTGATCCCTACTCAATTTTCAGATGATACCTATACAATTCTCCCTTCACACCCAGTTGACCAATCCTTTCTTTCTCCTTCTTATTCAGCCTTTAAGCATCCAACAGTTCACATTTCTTCTTTTTTTAAGATTTTATTTATTTATTTGAGAGAGAGAGAAAGAGTGCCTGAGTAAGAAGAAAGAGTAGAGGGAGAGGGAGAAGCACACTCCCCACTGAGCAGGGAGCCTGATGTGGGGCTTGATCTCAGGGACCCAGGATCATGACCTTAGCTGAAAGCAGACGCTTAACTAACTGAGCCACCCAGGTGCCCCAGTTCACATTTATTCTTGTTAACTTTTGTTTTGCTACATTTATCTGATCAGTCTAGCCAAGAAGATCTTTTTTAAAATCGGTATCTGCTTTAGTATATTACCTGCCTTTTCTAGCTCCTGCATATATGTTAATCATGCTTTCATTGAAGTCACTGATAGAACTTATTTTAGGATAGGCCATTTCACATGCTACCGAAAATCCTACTGGTTATGGTTGCTTAACCAGCTAACATGTATTTCTCTTACAGCCCATCAAAACCAACTTTCTTTGTCTATCTTGTCCACAGGAGTTTTATCAATGACTTGTCAAATACCTTACTGAACTCAAGATACACTAGTTTGACAGTTCTGGTCTTTAGTAAAATTTTTATAACAATCATAGCCACTAAAGGATCAGTATCAGAAACTCTGGAAAGATACATGATATATGTTTTCTGAAAATCCTCTTAGGTATTCATATTTTTAATCTATTTTTATTATCAGTTCAGATCTTATATTGCAAACTTGGATATCTAGTTAGATTTTTTGAAAATACAACCCACCTTAAAGGTCTTTAAACAGAGAAGTTACTAGGAAATGGTACATATGTTGGAGCTAACCAACAAACTGGATAATGACTCTAAAAGCATTACCATCGAGACTGACAAATTGTTGCTATTGAAGCCGTAAACCTCCATAAATGCCTACTTTAGGAAACTAGCTCCAATTATTAATACATTTGCTCACTACCTACCCAAAATTAAATCCAAATCATAGAAATCTTCTACTGTATTAGTCTTCCAACTTTTCTGTAATTTTAAACATTTTTTTAATACAAAAATTTTAAGTGGTTAAAATGATTCAAAGGGGAATTGTATGCTCACTTATGAATTTCCTTGGCATCAAAACACAAACTTATGTGTTTATTTTATTGCTATTCTTACTGGCATTTTAAAAGACCACAGAGTTCTAAAAGAGAAGTGATAATTTCGTTATGTATTCCGAATCTTACGACTATCTATTTCTTCTTTTAGAAGTATTCACCCAATCAGTCAAATTAACTTTAGGACAGAAAAGCAACATAGATTGAAAAAATTAGCACAGTTCCTTAAAAATGTATGCATTCTCATTACAATTTCCCTTAATGGGGAAAATTCTGTAGTTTAGTAATTCACAGTTAAAATTACATTGCATATCTGCAGAAGGTTTGAGATCAACTGGGACAAATTGTTTTCTCCATGCTATCAATTGCATAAGACAATAAGAATACAGATTAGTTCTCTAAAAATAGGAATGTTAGAGAGAGGGTGGAAAGATGGCGGAGGAGTAGGGGACCCTATTTCAACTGGTCCCCGGAATTGAGTTGGATATCTACCAGACCACTCTGAGCACCCACGAAACCAGCCTGAGATGTAAGAAGATCTGGATCTCTACAAACAGAATATCGCAGGCAGTTGGTTTTGAGGTACAAAGCAGGGAGCCGTGATTCTGCGGGCAGATATCAGAGGATAAACAACAGCGGGAGGGTGCCTGGCCATGGGGATCCTACACTGCCAGTGAGCGACAGCCTCCCGTGCTGCGGACGGGGCACAGACTTGCAGACCGGTAGCAGTGCGGAAAGTGCTTTAGGGCAGCCCCCGGGGCGGAAACCCAGAGTGGCGGGGACGCGAGGGCGAACTTCAGCCCCCGGGATGGAAACCCGGACCGGCGGGATCACGTGCACACGAACCTGGGAGTGGCTGGAGGTTTTTGAAGCACAAAGGGCAGAGACCTGCCCCGCCCTGGAGGCAGGACTGGGAGTGCTGTGGAGGGGCGCACAACACAGGATGCTGCAGTTTATAGCAGCACAGACAAAAACGGAGATGGTGTGGCCTGGAGAGCCCACTGAAGAACAGACTGCGATCTCTCTACTCTGAGGCAGAGGGTTGGAAACGGTCTCTTCTGCTCTGACTCGCAGAAGAGACACGGAAAGCCACCAGGGAAAGCCGCCAGAAAACAAAACCCCCAAAGACTGATTCCCGCTGAGCCCATCCCCCGCCAGAGGGGGGCAGGGCAACTCCGCCCAAACAGGGTTGCCTGACTAATAGCGCGGTAGGCCCATCCCCAAGAAGACAGGCTGGGAAAACAAGAGGCCAGCAACCCTAAGGTCCCAAGAAAACAGGCGCATCTTGCTTGGGTTCTGGTCAATAATTTGGACTCTATACATTCCCTCAAACACCCATCAACAGAATGACTAGGGAGAGGAGCCCCCAAAATAGAAAAGACTCAGAGATTATGACTTACGCTGCAGATTTACAAATGGATGCAGATATAACCAAGATGTCGGAGATGGAATTCAGGCTAGCAGTTGTGAAGACAATGGCTAGAATGGAGAAATCAATTAATGGCAACATAGAGTCTCTAAGGGCAGAAATAAAAGGTGAATTGGCAGAACTTAAAAATGCTATCAATGAGACCAATCCAATCTAGATAATCTAACAGCTAGGGTAACTGAGGCAGAAGAGCAAATAAGCGACCTGGAAGACAATATAATAGATAAAAAGGGAAAAGAGGAGGCCAGGGAAAAACAACTCAGAATCCGTGAATAGAATCAGAGAAATAAGTGACACCATGAAGCGTTCCAATGTCAGAATAATTGGAATCCCGGAGGGAGTGGAGAGAGAGAGAGGACTAGAAGATTTATTTGAGCAAATTGTAGCTGAGAACTTCCCTAATCTGGGGCATGAAACAAACATTCGAGTCCTAGAGGCAGAGAGGACCCCTCCTAAGATCAAGGAAAACAGGCCAACACCCCGGCATGTAACAGTAAAAGTTGCGAATCTTAGAAACAAGGAAACCATCTTAAAGGCAGATAGGGGAAAGAGATTCCTTACATACAGGGGAGGAACATCAGAATAACGTCAGACCTATCCACAGAGACCTGGCAAGCCAGAAAAGGCTGGCAAGACATATTCAGGGTATTAAATGAGAAGAACATGCAGCCAAGAATACTTTATCTGGCAAGGCTTTCGTTTAGAATGGATGGAGAGATGCAGAGCTTCCACGACCGGCAGAAACTGAAAGAATATGTGACCACTAAGCTGGCCCTGCAAGAAATATTAAGGGGGGTTCTATAAAAGGAGAAAGATCCCAAGAGTAATATATAACAGAAATTTATGGGGACAATCTATAAAAACAATGTCTTCACAGGCAACATGATGACAATTAATTCATATCTTTCAATAATCACTCTCAACGTGAATGGCCTAAACACTCCCATAAAACGGCACAGGGTTGCAGATTGGATAAAAAGACAGGACCGTCCATATGCTGTCTATAAGAGACTCATTTTGAACCTAAAGTTACATCCAGACTGAAAGTGAAGGGATGGAGATCCATCTTCCATGCCAGCGGACCTCAAAAGAAAGCTGGGGTAGCAATTCTTTTATCAGACAAATTAGATTTTAAACTAAAGTCTGTAATAAGAGACACAGAAGGACACTATATCATTCTTAAAGGGTCTATCCAACAAGAAGATCTAACAATTGTAAATATCTATGCCCCCAGCATGGGAGCAGCCATCTACATAAGCCAACTGTTAACCAAAATAAAGACTCATATTGATAACAATATGTTAAATGTAGGAGACCTCAATACTCCCCTCTCAGCAATGGACAGATCATCTAAGCAGAAAATCAACAAGGAAACAAGAGCTTTGAATGATACATTGGACCAGATGGACCTCATAGATATATATAGAACATTCCACCCTAAAACAACAGAATACTCATTCTTCTTGAGCACACATGGAACTTTCTCCAGACTAGACCACATACTGGGTCACAAATCAGGTCTCAACAGATACCAGAGGTCGGGATTATTCCCTGCATATTCTCAGTCCATAATGCTCTAAAACTAGAACTCAATCACAAGAAAAAAAGTGGCAGAAATTCAAACACTTGGAAGCTAAAGACCACTCTGCTCAAGAATGTTTGGGTCAACCAGGAAATCAAAGATGAACTCAAACAATTCATGGAAATCAATGAGAACGAAAACACATCGGTTGAAAAATTATGGGATACTGCAAAGGCGGTCCTAAGGGGGAAATACATAGCCATCCAAGCCTCACTCAAAAAAATAGAAAAATCCCGAATTCACATACTAACTCTACACCTTAAAGAACTAGAGAAAAACCAACAAAAGATGCCTAAGCCACGCATTAGAAGAGAAATAATTAAAATTAAAGCAGAGATCAATGAATTAGAAACCAGAAACACAGTAGATCAGATCAACGAAACTAAAAGTTGGTTCTTTGAAAGAATTAATAAGATCAATAAACCAATGGCCAGACTTACCTAAAAGAAAAGAGAAAGGACCCAAATTAATAAAATTATGAATGAAAGGGGAGAGATCAAGACTAACACCAAGGATATAGAAACAATTATTAGAAATTATTAACAACTATATGCCAATAAACTGAGCAATCTGGATGAAATGGAGGCCTTCCTGGAAACCTATAAGCTGCCAAGACTGAAACAGGAAGAAATTGACAACCTGAATAGGCCAATAACCAGTAACGAGATTGAAGCAGTGATCAAATACCTCCCAAAAAACAAGAGTCCAGGGCCTGATGGATTCCCTGGGGAATTCTACCAAACATGCAAAGAAGAAATAATACCTATTCTACTGAAACTGTTTCAAAATATAGAAACAGAAGGAAAACTTCCAAACTCCTTCTATGAGGCCAGCATTACCTTAATCTCCAAACCAGGCAAAGACCGCATCAAAAAGGAGAATTTCAGACCGATTTCCCTGTTGAATATGGATTCCAAAATTCTCAACAAAATCCTAGCTAATAGGATCCAACAATACATTAAAAGGATCATCCACCACGACCAAATAGGATTTATCCCCGGGATGCAAGGGTGGTTCAACATTTGCAAATCAATCAATTTGATAGAACACATTAATAAGAGGAGGGAGAAGAACCATATGGTCCTCTGAATTGATGCAGAAAAAGCATTGACAAAATACAACATCCTTTCCTGATTAAAACTCTTCAGAGTATAGGGATAGAGGGAACATTCCTCAAGTTCATAAAATCCATCTATGAAAAACCCACAGTGAATATCATCCTCAATGGGGAAAGCTGAGAGTCTTTCCCTTAAGATCAGGACACGTCAAGGATGCCCACTCTTGTCACTATTGTTCAACATAGTACTAGAAGTCCTAGCAACAGCAGTCAGACAACAAAAAGAAATAAAAGGTATTCATATTGGCAAAGAAGAAGTCAAACTCTCTCTTTTCGCAGACGACATGATACTTTATGTGGAAAACCCAAATGACTCCATCCCCAAAATACTAGAACTCATACAGCAATTCAGTAATGTGGCAGGATGCAAAATCAATGCACAGAAATCAGTTGCTTTCTTATACACTAACAATGCAACTGTAGAAAGAAATATTAGAGAAACGATTCCATTTACAATAGCACCAAAAACCATAAGATACCTCGGAATAAACCTAACCAAAGAGGTAAAGGATCTATACTCTAGGAACTACAAAACATTCATGAAAGAAATTGAAGAAGGCACAAAAAGATGGAAAAACATTCCATGCTCCTGGATCAGAAGAATAAACATTGTTCAAATGTCTATGCTACCCAGAGCAATCTATACCTTCAACGCCACCCCGATCGAAATTCCAATGACATTTTTCAAAGTGCTGGAACAAACAATCCTAAAATGTGTATGGAATCAGAAAAGACCCCGAATCGCTAAGGAAATGTTGAAAAAGAAAAACAAGCTGGGGGCATCACGTTGCCCGATTTCAAACTATATTACAAAGCTGTGATCACCAAGACAGCATGGTACTGGCACAAAAACAGACATATAGACCAATGGAACAGAATAGAGAGCCCAGATATGGACCCTCAACTCTATGGTCAACTAATCTTTGACAAAGCAGGAAAAAACATGCAATGGAAAAAAAGACAGTCTCTTTGATAAATGGTGCTGGGAAAATTGGACAGCCACATGCAAAAGAATGAAACTCGACCATTCTCTAACACCATTCACAAAGATAAACTCAAAATGGATGAAAGACCTCAATGTGAGACAGGAATCCATCGAAATCCTAGAGGAGAACATAGGCAGTAACCTCTTTGACTTCGGCCACAGCAACTTCTTTCAAGATACATCTCCAAAAGCTAGTGAAACAAAAGCAAAAATGAACTTTTGGGACTTCATCAAGATAAAAAGCTTCTGCACAGCAAAGGAAACAGTCAACAAAACAAAGAGGCAACCCACAGAATGGGAGAAGATATTTGCAAATGACAATACAGATGCAGGGCTGGTATCCAAGATCTATAAAGAACTTCTCAAACTCAACACCCAAAAAACAAATAAGTCAAAATGTGGGCAGAAGATATGAAAAGACACTTCTCTGAAGAAGACATACAAATGGCTAAGAGACACATGAAAAAATGTTCATCATCATTAGCCATCAGGGAAATTCAAATCAAAGCCACATTGAGATACCACCTTACACCAGTTAGAATGGCAAAAATGGACAGGGAAAGAAACAACAAATGTTGGAGCGGTTGTGGGGGAAGGGGAACCCTCTTACACTGTTGGTGGGAATGCAAGCTGGTACAGCCACTTTGGAAAACAGTGTGGAGGTTCCTCAAAAATTTAAAAATAGAGCTACCCTGTGACCCAGCAATTGCACTCCTGGGTATTTACCCTAAAGACACAGATGTAGTGAAAAGAAGGGCCATAGGCACCCCAATGTTCATAGCAGCAAGTCTGCAATAGCCAAACTGTGGAAAAAGCCGAGATGCCCTTCAACAGACCAATGGATAAAGAAGATGTGGTCCATATAGACAATGCAATATTACTCAGCCATCAGAAAGGATGAACATCCAACTTTTACATCAACATGGATGGGACTGGAGGAGATTATGCTAAGTGAAATAAGTCAAGCAGAGAAAGTCAATTATATGGTTTCACTTATTTGTGGAACATAAGGAATAGCATGGAGGACATTAGGAGAAGGAAGGGAAAAATCAGGGGGTGGAATTGGAGGGAGAGATGAACCATGAGAGACTATGGACTCCGAGTAACAAACAGGGTTTTAGAGGGGAGGGGGGATTGGTTAGCCCAGTGATGGGTATTAAGGAGGGCACGTACTGCATGGAGCCCTGGTTGTTATATGGAAACAATGGATCGTGGATCACCCCATCAAAAACCAATGATGTATTGTACGGTGACTAACATAACATAATAAAATTTAAAAAAAAAAGTCTCCATCAAAACTGAACTCTGTAAAATTATAAAAAATTTAACAGAGAACACAAAATAAATCTTAGTAAACAAAAAAAAAATTAAAAATAAAAAAATAAAAATAGGAATGTTATTTGGAAATGATTTGGCATTTCTTCTTCTCATTGGTGCTGGCATAATCCACTACAAATTCTGCTTATTCTAGGGGGATCCTCGCTACTTCTTGGCAAGGCTTGGGTTCATCTCTTATTGACTCCTTTATAAACATTAACAAATTGCAATTTCAAATCTTTATCTTTTTTCACCTCCTCCTTTTCCCTATTCTCTTCTCTGCTTTTTGTTGTATTAATGTAAAGACCATCAAGGGTAAACCTCTCTCCTTTCTGCTTAAACTATTTTTCTGAGTTAATTCTTTCTTCCATTCCTTCTTTCTCAAAGAGAATTTACAATTCTTAAAAGTTAGTGTTTGCATATCTTCTGCCCACTTTTTGACTTGATTATTTGATTTTTGGGTGTTGAGTTTGAGAAGTTCTTTATAGATTTGGATACCAGCCCTTTATCTGTAGTGTCATTTGCAAATATCTTCTCCCATTCTGTGGGTTGCCTCTTTGTTTTGTTGACTGTTTCCTTTGCTGTGCAGAAGCTTTTTATCTTGATGAAGTCCCAAAAGTTCATTTTCGCTTTTGTTTCACTAGCTTTTGGAGATGTTGGTGGGAATGCAAGTTGGTACAGCCACTTTGGAAAACAGTGTGGAGGTTCCTAAAAATTTAAAAATAGAGCTACCCTATGACCCAGCAATTGCACTCCTGGGTATTTACCCAAAGACACAGATGTAGTGAAAAGAAGGGCCATATGCACCCCAATGTTCACAGCAGCAATGTCCACAATAGCCAAACTGTGGAAAGAGCCGAGATGCCCTTCAACAGATGAATGGATAAAGAAGATGTGGTCCATATATACAATGGAATATTACTCAGTCATCAGAAAGGATGAATACCCAACTTTTACATCAACATGGATGGGACTGGAGGAGATTATGCTAAGTGAAATAAGTCAAGCAGAGAAATTCAATTATCATATGGTTTCACTTATTTGTGGAACATAAGGAATAACATGGAGGACATTAGGAGAAGGAAGGGAAAAATGGGGGGGGGGTGGAATTGGAGGGAGAGATGAACCATGAGAGACTATGGACCTGAGAAACAAACAGGGTTTTAGAGGGGAGGGGAGAGGGGGGATTGGTTAGCCCAGTGATGGGTATTAAGGAGGGCACGTACTGCATGGAGCACTGGGTGTTATACAATAACAATGGATCATGGATCACTACATCAAAAACTAACGATGTGTTGTTTGGTGACTAACATAACATAATAAAATTTAAAAAAAAGTGAGTGTTTGCTTCTACTTCTTTGTTATTAAGGAAATAATTATTCAGTATCAACTGTGTAGAAGACATTGTGTTCATTCTTTTACTTCTCCCTAATTGTTGAGTGCATAGGCCACTTCTTAATTTTGAAACAACCCTCTCATGGTTTTTATTACTAAAAATGTTTGTAATTTCTTTGGGGTGCCTAGGTGGTTCAGTAGGTTAAGCGTCCAACTCATGTTTTCGTCCCAGGTCATAATCTTATGGGTAGTGTGCTCGAGCTCCCCATCAGGGTCCATGCTCAGTGGGGAGTCTGCTTGAGATTCTTTCCCTCTGCCTCTCCCCCACTCACATGCTGTCTCTTTGTCTTGCTCTTGCTCTCAAATAAATAAATCTTTAAAAAAACATTTGTAATTGTGCAAGTAATACATGAATACATTCTCCTTATTAAAAAATAAAAGTGAAAAAAAAGAAATAAAAAAAAATGAAACAGAAAACATTAACACCCATTTGAATTACCATCTCATTTTTTTCTCATTTGCTTTCACACTGCCCCAGAAATAAACACTTTTTAATCTTTCAAGGTTATCTTTCAAAACCTTTTTATACTTTCTATACAAACATAGTAAATGTAATCCTACCAGTATGTAAGTGGTGTGTGTGCATTTGTTTAATTAAGAAAGGGAGAGAGAAACTTGACAAGCCGCTTCTAAAATTTATATAGAATTGATATTCAAAGGCCAAAAATAACCAAGATGCTCTTGAATAAAGAAAAGAACCGAGTGGAAACACCTGTTCTATAAATATCGAGACTTAGAATGACATAATTAAAGTACTGCATTATTGGTGCAAGAATTAACAGACCAGTGGAACAGAATATAAACCCAAAAAACACCAACACACATGTGGACACTTGGTATATGATAGAGTTTGTACTACATACTAGTGGAAAAAATTCTTTTTTTCAATAAATGCTGCTGGGACAGTAGGCTGTCCATATCAAATAAATGAAGCTGGTTTGTCTGTCTCATAGACTATACAAAAATCAATTCTAAGTTTAATGGAGACCTAAATATGAAAGGCAAAACTATAAAGCTTTTATAGAATGACATAGGACAACATTTTCATTATGCTGGGTTTTAGAAGGATTCCTTTTAGAACTTAATTGAAGTAAAATTCAGATAATGTAAAATCCACCATTTTAATCATTTTAAAGTGTACAGTTTAGTGGCTTTTAGTACATTCACATTGTTGGGCAACCATCACCTCTATCTAATTCCAGAATATTTTATCACCCCCCCCCCCAAAAAAAACACCATACCAATTAAGCAGTCACTCCCCATAATCCCTTTCCCCACCTTCTGGCAACCACTATTTTGCTTTTTGTCTCTGGATTTGACTAGTCTGGACATTACATACAAATGGAATCATACAATATGTGGCTTTTTATGTCTAGCTGCTTTTGCTTAAGATCATGTTTTCAAGGTTCATCTGTGTTGTCACATGTATCAGTACTCCTTTTTATGGCTGCACAGTATTCCATTGTATAGGTACACCACATGTTGTTTAGCTGTTGATTAATTGATGGACATTTGGAGTGGTTCCAATTTTTGGTTATTAAAATAATGCTGGCATGAACATCTGTGTACAAGTTTTGGGTTGAAGACCATTTTCCATTCTATTGAATATACACCTAGGAATAGAATTGTTAAATCATATGATAATTCTGTTTAACTTTTTGAGGAAGCACAAAACTGTTTTCTGCTGAGATGTATCATTTTACATACCCAACAGCAATGTGTGAGGTTCCAGTTTCTCTAGATGCTCATTTGTTATTTTCCTTAAAAAAAAAAAAAATGACCCCTGGATGGCTCAGTCCGTTAAGTGTCTGCCTTCGGCTCAGGTCATGATCCTAGGGTCCTGGGATGGAGTCCTGCATCAGGCTTCTTGCTCAGTGGGGAGCCTGCTTCTCCCTCTGGCTGCTGCTTGCTCTCTCTCTCTTTCACTCTCCCTGACAAATAAATAAATTTTTTAAAAAAATGAATCTATAGCCATTGAGTGGGTGTGAAGTGGTATCTCATTGTGGTTTTGATTTGCATTTCCCTAGTGACTAATTATGATGAACATCTTTTATTGCTGTTTATTGTCCATTTGTATATCTTTTTAGAACAAATATCTATTCAAGTCTTTTGCCTCTTTTAAAAAATGAGGTTTTTTTAAATGGATTATTTGTCTTTTGTTGTTGACTTGCAAATGTTCTTTATATACTTTGGGTACTAGACCACTATCAAATATATGATTTGCAAATATTTTCTCCCATTCTATAGGTTGTCTTTTCTGCTTTTCTTGATAATGTCCTTTGATGCACAGAAGTTTTTAAATTTTTATTTTATTTATCTTTTTATTGAGAGGGAGAGTGAGAGAATGGGGGAGGGGCAGAGAAGGAGAGAGAAAGAATCTCAAACAGACTCCATGCTGAGTGAAGCCTGACATGGGGCTTGATCTCATGACCCTGAGATCATGACCTGTGCTGAAATCAAGAGTGAGCCACGCAGGCACCCCAGGTTTTTAACTTTGATGAAATCTTATTTGTGTAAATTTTCTTTGTTCCTTGTACTTTTGGTATCATATCTAAGAATCTATTAGCAAGTGCAAGATAATGAATATTTACCCCTTCTAAGCATTTTTTCATTTTAGCTCATATTTAGGTCTTTGATTCATTTTGAAATAGTTCTTGTATATGGTGTGAGATAGGGATCCAACTTCATTTTTTTGAGTGTGGCTATCCAGTTGTTCTGACACAGTTTATTGAAAAGCCTATTCTTTCCCATTAATTGTCTTAGCACCTTTGTCAAAAATCAACTAACCATAAATGTAAAAGGGTTTATTTCTGGACTCTCAATTCTGTGGCACTGATTTGTATGTTTATCCTTATGCTAGGATTACATTGTTTTGATTGTCATTGTGCCATTTAAGTAAGTTTTGAAATTAGAAAGTTTGAGTCCTCCAACTTACTTTTTCAAGATTGTCTTGGCTATAGGGATCCCTTGGGATTCCATATGAATTTTAGGATGGGTTTTTCTATTTTAGCAAAAAATTCTGTTGGGATTTTATAGGGTTTGCATTGAATCTGTGGATCCCTTTGGGTAATAGTGCCATCTTAACAATATACATCTTTCCATTTATTTATGTATTCTTAAGTTTTGTAATTTTCAGTGTACCAGTCTTTCACCTTCTTGGTTAAATTTATTCCTTAATCTTTTATTCTCTTTCATGCTATTGTAAATGAGATTGCTTTATTGATTTTCTTTTTGAATTTTCAGTGTTAGTATATAAACATACAACTAATTTTTGTGAGTTCATCATGTATCCTGAAACTTGGCTGAATTTATTAGCTCTAATCTTTCTGTGGATTATGGGATATTATATGTATTACATTATATCATCCATGAAGAGATGGTTTTATTTCTTCCTTTCCAATTTGGATGCCTTTTATTTCTTTTTCTTCTCTAATTTCCCTGGCTATAACTTGCAGTACAGTGTTGAAAAGAAGTGGTGAAAGAAGACATCCTTGATCCTGATTTTAGGGGGTAGTTTTTTGTCTTAGGTTTTTCTTAGATGCCCTTTATCAGATTTGGGAAGTTGCCTTCTATTTATTTGTGGTTTTCTTTGTGTTTTTATCATGAAAGGGTGTTCAACTTTGTCAAATGCTTTTTCTACATCACTTGAGATGATCATGTGGGGTTTTTTTTTCATTCTGTTAATGTGTTGATTGTATGTCTGATTATACTGATTATATTTCTTATGTTGAAACATACTTACACTCATGGAATAAATCCCACATGGTCATGGTGTGTAATCATTTTAATATGCTGTTGGATTCAGTTTCTGGTATTTTATTTAAGATATTTGCATCTATATTCATAAAGAACATTGGTCTATAATATTCTTTTCCTGTGATGTGTTTATTTGTCTTTGGTATCAGGGTACTACGAGCCCCATAAAATGAATTAAGAAGTGTTCCCACCTCTTCAGTTTTGTGGAAGAGTTTGTAAAGGATTTATGTTAATTCTTTTTTTAAACATTTGATAGAATTCTTTAGTGAGGCCGTCTGGCCCTGAGTTTTTCCTGTTGAAAGGTGGTTTTTTTTTGTTTTTGTTTTTTTATTATTGATTCATACTTGTTATATGTCTACTCCAGATTTTCTATTTCTTCTACCAATTTTCATAATTTCTGGGTTTATCTGGGTTATCCAATTTTTGGCATACAATTGTTTATAGTATTATAATTTTTATTTCTGTGAGAGCAATAGTAATGTCCCCATTTTTATTCCTGATTTTAGTAATATGAGTTTTCTTTCTTTTTTTCTGCCAGTCTAGGTAAAGGTTTGTCAGTTCTATTGCTCTTTCCAAAGAATCAACTTTGGTTTTGTTGATTCTTTCAGTGTCTTTCTGTTCTCTATTTTATTTATCTTTTTTATACTTTTTATTAGTTCTTTTCTTCTCTTTGCTTTGGGTTTAGTTTGCTCTTATTTTTTTAGTTCTTTAAGGTAGAAGGTTTGAGTATTGATTTGAAATTTTCCTTCTTTATTTGTAGTTACAAATTTCCCTGTGAACACTACTGTTACTGCACCTGTAAGTTTGGGTATATTGTGTTTTCATTTTCATTCATGTCAAAATATTGTAATTTCCTTTGTGATTTCTTCCTTGACTCTTCAGTTAAGAATGTGTTTAATTTCCACATATTTGTAAATTTCCCAATTTCTTTCTATATTGTTTTCCACTTTCCTTTCATTATGGACAGAGAAGATACATTGTATGATTTCAGTATTTTAGTGAGACATATTTTGTGGCTTAACATTTAGTCTATCCTGGAAATTGTTCCCTGTTCACTTGAGAAAAATGTGTATTTTACTGTTACCAGGTAGATTTTTCTCTATATGGTTGTTGGTTTATACTGTTGTTCAAATCTTCTGTTTCACTTGTTAGTCTTCTGACTAGTTGTTCTAACCATTTTTGAAAGTGGAACATTGAAGTTTCCCACACTATAATCATTGGACTTTTTCTCCAGTATTGTTAGTTTTTGCTTCATATATTTTGGGGCTTTTATTGGTATGTATATGTTTATGATTCTTACATCTTCTGATGGATTGACCTTTTTATCATTATTTTATGTCTTTGTCTCTTGTAACAGTTTCTTATTAACATCCATTTTGTCTGATATTATTATAGCCATTCTAGCTCTCCTGATCACTGTTTGCATAGAAAAAAAATCTTTCCATTCTTTCACCTTCAACCTATTTGTGTCTTTGGACCTAAAGTAGATACTTAGATCATGTTTTTTAATCCATCCCGCTAGTCTCTACTTTTAATTGGGTAGTTTAATCCAGTTACATTTATTGTAATTACTGATAAGGTAATTTTTTTCCAGTTTATTTTCTATATTTCTTTTATCATTTTTGTTCCTCATTTTCTCTATTACTTCTTTCATTTTTGATTAATAGATAGTTTCTAGTGTGTCATTTTCATTTTTCTCTCATTTCTTTTGGCAAATATTTTTTTTAGTTATCTTTTTAGTGGTTGCTCCAGGGGTTAAAATTAACATCTTACTTTGTAACAGTCTAGTTTGATTAATACCAAATTAGTTTAAATATTATGCAAAATCTTTGCCCAATCTCCCTCACTTATGTTATTTTCACAAAATACAGATTTATACCTTGTGTGCCCATCAACAGATTTACAATTATTGTTTTATATAGTTTTCTTTTTAAACTGTATTGATTTACAAACCAAAATATGTATTACTTTTATATCTACTTATGTTGAGTACCAGTGTTATTTATTTCTCCATGTGAATTCCAAATTACTGTCTAGTGTCCTTTCATTTCAACCTGAAGAACTTTCAGCATTTCTTGTAGGGAAGGTCTACTAGTATTGAACTCTCAGCTTTTGTTTATCTGAGAATATTTTGATTTCCTTTTCATTTTTGAATTATAGTTTTGCCATATATAAAATTTCTGGTTGACAGTTCATTTTCTTCTAGCATTTTGAATATGTTATTTTGCTACCTATTGACCTCTATAGTTTCTGCTGAGAAATAGGCTGTTAATCGTATTGAGGATCTCTCATATAGGTTGCTTCTCTCTTGCTGCTTTTAGAATTCTTTGTCCTTCACTTTCAACGGTTTGTTATAATGTGTCTTGGTGTAGATCTCTTTATCTAACTTGGAATTGTTGAACTTCTTGAACATGTAGACTTATGTCTTTCATCGTATTTGGAAAATTTTCAGTCATTATTTCTTCAAATATTTTCTCTGCCTCTTTCTCTCCTCTCCTTTTGGGACTCCCATTATGCATATCTTGGTGCAGTTATTAGTGTCCTTCCATGGTTTTCTGAAGTTCTGCTCATTTTTCTTCATTCTTTTTTTCTTTCTGCTCAAATTGGGTATTCTCAATTGATTTATCTTCAAGTCAGTAATTCTTTCTTCTGCTTGCTCAAATCTGCTGCTGAACCCATGTAGAGAATTTTTTATTTTAGTTCTATGGTTGAACCCCAACACAGGTTTGAACTGTGTGGGTCCACTTATATGTGCATTTTTTTCAATAGACATAGTATAGTACTGTAAATGTATTTTTTTTCCTTATGATTTTCTTTTCTTTTAGTTTATTTTTTCTTATGATTTTCTTAATAACATTTTCTCTTCTCTTGCTTACTTTATTGTAAGAATACAGTATGTAATACATATAATATATGAAATATGTGTCAATTGGTAAGGCTTCCAATCAGCAGTAGGCTATTAGTAGTTAAGTTTTGGGGAGTCAAAAGGTATACACAGATTTTTGACTGCACAGGGGGTTGGCATCCACATTCCCGCATTGTTCAAGAGTCAACTATTTTTTTCAACTTTAGAATTTCTGTTTGTTTCTTTTTCATTATTTATTTCTCTTTAAAAGCTGTTCCTTGTTGGGGAGACATCTTCCCCATGCTTTCTTTAGTTTTTTATCCATAGTTTTCTTTAGTTCTTTCAATATATTTTAAATAGTTGATTTTTTTTTATTTCAAGTTTTTATTTAAATTCTAGTTAACATATAAGGTAATATTGGTTTCAGGAGTAGAAATTAGTGATTTATCACTTACATATAACACCCAGTGTTCATCACAAGTGCCCTCCTTAACACCCATCACCCATTTAACCCATCCTCTGCCCATCTCCTTCCATCAACCGTGAGATTGTTCTCTGTAGTTAAGAGTCTCTTATGGTTTACTTCCCTCTCTCTTTTGTTTCCCCTTCCTCTATGTTCATCTGTTTTGTTTCTTTAATTCCATATATCAGTGAAATCATAATGGTATTTGTCTTCTTCTCATTGACTTATTTCGCTTAACATAATACACTCTAGCTCTATCCACATCATTGCAAATGGCAAGATTTCATTCTTTAAGATGGCTGAGTAATATTCCATTGCATATGTACCACATCTTCTTTATCCATTCATCCATTGATGGATATTTGGACTCTTTCCATAATTTGCCTGTTGTTGATAAGGCTGCTATAAACATTGGGGTGCATGTGTCCCTTCAAATCAGTATTTTTGTATCCTTGGGTAAACAAACAATCCTAAAAATTTATATGGAACCACAAAAGACCCCAAGTAGCCAAAACAATCTTGAAAAAATAGTTGATTTAAATTTTTTCAGTAGTCTAGTGTCTGAGCTTTCTCCATAACAGTTTCTATTTATTCCTTTTTTTTTTCTATACATAGGCCACACTTTCTTGTTTCTTTGCATAACTTATAATTTTTGTTGCAAACTGGACACTTTGAATATTACAAGTGGAAACTCTGGAAATCAGATTCTTCCCCCTCCCTGGGGTATGATATTGCTCTTTGTCATAATTACTGTTTTTGGTTTGTTGATTAACTTTCTTATCAAGTCTGTTATTAATTATTGGTAACTGAAGTCTCTGTTCCATTAGCTGTGTGGTCAGCTAGTGATTCAACAGAGATTTCCTTAATGCCTGAGGAAAATGTATACAGAAAAAGATAATCTCTTATTCTTTTCACTTGGACTCTTTGTATGTATCAGGGCATGCCTTTGACACTTAGCCAGTTTACAACTCTTAGCTTTCACTTCCTGCTTGTGCAGAGTCTGAAGTTCAGCAAGAGTTGAAAGATTAGGTAGTCTTCTGAGGATGTGGCTAACCCTGGGCATAAACATGAACTTTTGGATTCCCAGGAATATGGTTTTCAAAGTCCTTAATGCCTGAAAGCATTTCATTACATAGCCTTTCCTTCCAAATTTCTCAGTGAATCTACTCTTTATCCCAACTGTCATCCCATGCCCCGAGAGCAGTAGTTAATATATTTGCCTTTATATTTTTGAACAATACCACCTCCTGGTTAGCTGCAGAAGCCCAGGGAAAGTTCCAGGTTAGGGGAAATAAAAGCAAACCCTATATGTCCTTCATTGAGCCACTGGACATATTGAAACAAAGAACTGCAATTCTTTAGAATAAGGCTTGTTCTTCCTCCAGTACTAAGAATGCTTACCAGGAATGTGGGCTGTGTCTTCAAGTATACCACTGAGCTGTTTAGTGGAGGAATAGTTGTTTTGGTTTTTTGTTTTTTTGTTTTTTGTTTTTTTCCTTGATTAAGCATTCACCTGGTTGATTCTGACCATTTTTGCTAATTTAGTCACCTCTTTCATGGAGTGATGGACTTTTGGCATTTCCTACTCTGCCATTTCCACTGGATTCCTTTTAAGACACAAAACCCTCTAACTATAAAGGAAAATATTGATAGATTTGGCTAAATTAAAATATTCTGTTAACCATAAGACATGATTAAGTAAGACAACAAGCTACAGAATAGGAATAGATGTTTTCACCATATAAAACTGATAAAGAACTAGTTATCCAGGATAGATACTAAAATCTAACAATTCACTAAAAAAGGACAACCCAATAAGGGAGAATTTGGGCAAAAGACTTAAACAGGGACTTTACAAAAAAGAACATCTAAGTGCCTGATAAACATATAAAATAATGCTTTTTCTCATTAACAGTCAGGGAAAGGAACATTAAAACCATGATAACTATTATTACTACTACCAGATATGAAAAAAATTGCTAATATTGACAGTACTAGATAGAGATATGTTTTGGAGTAAGAGGAACTATCGCCATTTTCTTTCAATAGACATATAAATTGGCTTAACCAATTTGGAAATTTGTAAAAGGGTATGCCTACCCAATAACCAGCAATTCTGTTCCTGAATATATATATCCTAAAATTAGTGCATATAGGAATCATGATACATACTAGAATGTTCATAGTAACATTGTTCATAGTGTCTCCAAAATGGAAACAGTACAAATGTCCATCAACTCAGTAATCCATATTCACTGCTTCCCTTTCCTTACCTCTAATTTTTTTTGACTTCTTGTAATAAGGTATCTATGTTCATCAAATAATGAAATAGCTGTGTCTCAGACAACTAATAACTACTCCCATCTTGTTCTTTGGCATCTGTCTCTTTCCCTTTTTGTGGCTTGTTAAATTTTATCTGTATGTGTTCTTTATAGTTAAAAGAGTCTGTTTCTTGGTTAGCCTCCCTCTCTCTTTTTTTCCCCTTTTGCTCATTTGATTTGTTTCTTAAATTCCACATATGAGTGAAATCATATGGTATTTGTCTTTCTCTGACTGACTTATTTCACTTAGCGTAATACTCTCTAGCTCCATCCATGTCACTACAAATGGTGAGATTTCATTCTTTTTTATGGCTGAATAATATTCTGTTGTATAGATACATACATACATACATACATACCACATCTTTTTTATCTATTCATCAGTTAATGGACATTGGACTGTTTCCATAATTTGGCTATTGTAGATAATGCTGCTATAAACATCAGGGAGCATGTATGTATGCCTTTGAATAAGTGTTTTTGGATTCTTCGGGTAAACACCTAGTACTACAATTGCTATATCCTAGTGTGGTTTCATTTTTAACTTTTTGAGGAACCACCATACTGTTTCCCAGAATCACTGCATCAATTTGCATTCCCACCAACAGTGTAAGAGGGTTCCTGTTTCCCTACATCCTCGCCAACACCTGTTGTTTCTTGTTGATTTTAGCTGTTCTGACAGGTGTAAGGTGATATTTTAGTTTTGATTTGCATTTCCCTGATGATCAGTGATGTTGAGCATCTTTTCATATGTCTGTTGTCCATCTGTATATCTTCTTTGGAAAAATGTTTATTCATGTCTTCTGCCCATTTTTAATTGCATTGTTTGTTCTTGGGGTGTTGAGTTTTATAAATTCTTTATAGTTTTCAGATACTAACCCTTTATCAGATATGTCATTTGCAAATATCTTCTGTCATTCTGTAGGTTGCCTTTTTAGTTTTGTTGATTGTTTCCTTTGCTGTTCAGAAAATTTTTATTTTGAAGAAGTCCCAGTGGTTTATTTTTGCTTTTGTTTCCCTTGCTTCAGGAGACATATCTAGAAAGAAGTTGTTACAGCTTATGTCAAAGAGGTTATCACCTGTGTTCTCTTCTAGGATTTTTATGGTTTCAAGTCTCACATTTAGGTCTTTAATCCATTTTAAATTTATTTGTGTGTTTGGTGTAAGAAAGTGGTCCAGTTTCATTCCTTTTCATGTTGCTGTCCAACTTTCCCAACACTGTTTGCTGAAGAGACTGTCTTTTTCCCATTGGGTATTCTTTCCTGCTTAGTCGAAGATTAATTGACCATATAGTTGTGGATTCGTTTCTGGGTTTTCTATTCTGTTCCTTTGATCTGTGTGTCTATTTTTGTGCCAGTAACATACAGTTTTGGTCACTACAAGTTTGTAATATAACTTGAAGTCTGGAATTGTGAGGCCTCCAGCTTTGCTTTGCTTTTTCAAGGTTGCTTTGGCTATTCGGGGTCTTTTGTGGTTCCATATAAATTTTAGGATTGTTTGTTCTATCTCTGCGAAAAATACTGTTGGTATTTTGATAGGGGTTGCATTAAATGTGCAGATTGCTTTGGATAGTATAGACATTTTAACAATATTTGTTCTTCCAATCCATGAGCATGGAATGTTTTTCCATTTGTTTGTGTCATCTTCAATTTCTTCATCAGTGTTTTATAGTTTTCAGAGTACAGGTCTTTCATCTCTTTGATTAGGCTTATTTCTAGGTATCTTACTGTTTTGGGTACAGTTATAAATGGGATTGATTCTTTCATTTCTCTTTCTGCTGCTTCGTTATTGGTGTATAGAAATGCAACAGATTTCTGTACATTGATTTTTTTATCTTGCAACTTTACTGAATTCATTTAGGAATTCTAGCAGTTTTTTGGTGGAGTCTTTCCAGTTCTCAGTGGCTTTTTTTCAACTCTTTTTTTTGTTTGTTTTTTATTTTAATATTCTTTATTTTATTTTATTTTATTATGTTATGTTAATCACCATACATTACATCATTAGTTTTTGATGTAGTGTTCCATGATTCATTGTTTGTGTATAGAACCCAGTGCTCCATTCAATATGTGCCGTCTTTAATACCCATCACCAGGCTAACCCATTCCCCCACCCCCCTCCCCTCTA
The DNA here is from genome assembly GCF_002201575.2 of Neomonachus schauinslandi. Lineage (NCBI taxonomy): Eukaryota > Metazoa > Chordata > Mammalia > Carnivora > Phocidae > Neomonachus > Neomonachus schauinslandi. The sequence goes on along the minus strand of NC_058411.1, from coordinate 33,339,190 downwards.
GAACCCTCAGTTTGTTTCTCAGAGTCCATAGTCTCTCATGGTTCGTCTCCCCCTCCGATTTCCCCCCACTTCATTTTTCCCTTCCTACTATCTTTTTTTTTAACATATAATGTATTATTTGTTTCAGAGGTACAAGTCTGTGATTCGTCAGTCTTACACAATTCATAGCGCACACCATAGCACATACCCTCCCCAATGTCTATCACCCAGCCACCCCATCCCTCCCACCCCCCACCACTCCAGCAACCCTCAGTTTGTTTCCTGAGATTAAGAATTCCTCATATCAGTGAGATCGTATGATACATGTCTTTCTCTGATTGACTTATTTTGCTTAGCATAATACCCTCTAGTTCCATCCACATCATTGCAAATGGCAAGATTTCGGGGTTTTTTGATGGCTGCATAATATTCCATTGTGTATATGTATATATATATATATATATATATATATATACCACGTCTTCTTTATCCATTCATCTGTTGATGGACATTTTGGCTCTTCCCATAGTTTGGCTGTTGTGGACATTGCACTATAAACATTGTGGTGCACGTACAGCTTCAGATCACTACATTTGTATCTTTGGGGTAAATACCCAGTAGTGCAATTGCTGGGTCGTAGGGTAGCTCTATTTTCAACTTTTTGAGGAACCTCCATACTGTTTTCCAGAGTGGCTGCACCAGCTTGCCTTCCCACCAACAGTGTAGGAGGGTTCCCCTTTCTCCGCATCCTTGCCAACATCTCTCGTTTCCTGACTTGTTAATTTTAGCCATTCTGACTGGTGTGAGGTGGTATCTCATTGAGGTTTTGATTTGGATTTCCCTGATGCTGAGCGATATTGAGCACTTTTTCATGTGTCTGTTGGCCATTTGGATGTCGTCTTTGGAAAAATGTCTATTCATGTCATGTCTTTTTTTCAACTCTTATCCTACTTATCTTCTCTCCATAGTTGATATTCTTTCACATCTCCTTGAAAGTTTCTTCTCTTTTCCCTTCCCATATATTCATTCAGTCTTGATTTTCCTCTTTTGATTTTCCTCTTTTGTGTCTAACAATTTCTTAAAGATATGAAAAGTAAATAATTTATCTTCCAAACTGAAATACTTTTGAAGTGAAAAGATGTGCTATTTAATAACTGAGCCAGTATGGTGTGCCTGGGTGGCTCAGTCGTTAAGAGTCTGCCTTTGGCTCAGGTCATGATCCCAGGGTCCTGGGATTGAGGCCTGTGTCAGGCTCCCCACATCAGGCTGTCTGCTCGGCGGGAAGCCTGCTTCTCCCTCTCCCACCCCTCCTGCTTGTGTTCCCTCTCTCGCTGTCCCTCTCTCTGTCAAATAAATAAATAAAATTTTTTAAAAATTGAGCCAGTATGATAGATATAAATCCTGATTGTTCAAAATAGGAAAAATAGGATGTACTGTTATTTCATTTACAGATTGTTTTTCCCCTTGATTTTTTTCTTCTGTTAAGCCTGTAATATGGATCTCCCCTAGAATTATCAACCATCATCTTTTGTTCTTTTACATACTGTCCTTGGATGATCTGAAATATATGCATGACTGAAACTGTCACCTCCATTGATAATTCCCAAAGTATATACGCAACCCCTAACATTTCCCTGAGCTCCAGACTCATATTTCTAAAAGCTCATTTGGTATCTCCAGACTATTAACCCCAAAGACTGTACTTCAAATTTAAACTCATCTTTCCCCTGAAATATCCTGCTGTCCTGTTTACATTCATACACACACAGAGAGCGAGAGAGAGAGATGGGTAGTATATGTACACATGTGTTTGTTAGTCTGGAAATCTATATATCTTACATACATACTACTTTGTGCATGTGCTTTCTTAGGTACTGGACATAAAATAGTAGCAAAAGCATGGCTTCATCATGACAAGGCATTCTAGTATGGGACATAGACATTGATCAAACTATAACAGATATAAATGTAGTATAACTGTGGAAATTACTATGAAGTAGAGGAGCATGGTGTCATGTGAAGTATAATAGGAGATTTCTTTGGCTTTTTTTCTAATACATGGCCTTTTTTGCTAGACATTAATGGCAACATATAGCTCTTTTAAATCAGACTATCTACTTCTGTTTCCTTAACTTATTTATCACAGTTCAGTACTCAAATGAACTAGCAGGTAGAGCAGTTTTTCATCTCAGAATTCCCGTTGCTTTTCACCCTAGTTATGAGAACATTATTTATAAGTTACATAAATTGACTAATGATAAATGATAGCAATACCGTTGGTAATGAGGATATTGGTATGGAAACTAAATAAAAGAGCTTCTATGGAAATTTGTGAGAAACAGATGATGCATAAGATCAGGAACACCTTTCTAATCATAAAGTCTGGTTGCTGCTTCCTTGTTTTCACATGGTTAGAGATATTTACTGATCGAATGTTAATTGCTTATCTTTTTATCATATGTATGTCCCCTCTGTGCTCAAAACTTGAAAGTGGTCAAGTTCTCATTTTAAGATCAGAAAACCTAAACCCATTAGTATTAGCCCAGAACAGGAACTAAATTATGCATAGCCCAAAATAATAATTTTATAATCAACATAAATAATAATTTTTATAATGAATAATCCACATTATTTGTCCTTATGTTTGTATATTTTTAGAATAGTGATATTCAATTACATCAGTTTTTACCATGTTGATAGGTATAATATAATAAGATCAATAATAATAGTCAATATTTATTAAGTACTACTTTGTAGTGCTAGATCATTTATATGCATTATCTTATTTAATCCTCAACAGTAATCTGGTGAGGTAGATGCTGTCATTATTCATTTTTTTAGATAAAGGAAATGGTGATTTAAAAAGCAAAGCCATCAGTGTCCCCACAGAAGTCATAGCATAGTTATATGGATAATTGTGAAGAGTTTAATAAGGAACTATAGTGTGTTTACAAAGGTTTGGGCAGATTTTAGGGAAAGCAAAAAACACAGTGCAGTGCCCTGAGACTAGTAATACTGGGAACCATCAATATCCCTAGTCCTAATGGGGCAAAGGGAGGGAACTGCTACTGGAATCCAGAAAAGAGCCGTAAGCTCCTGTCAGATGACCAGGAGCTGTGACTTAGCCAACCTGTGGTAACCTGGTGGAGAAGGAGACAGGGGAATAAAGATCAGACCTTACTCTCCTCTAACCTTTCAGTTTCCTGGCACTAGCTGAACCCAACTAGAAACTAGAGAGCACAGAATAGCTTGTTGATTCTATCTATACAGGTCAGCTTAGAGCCAAGAGGATAAAGTGTGGAGGAAGGAAAATGGAAAATATCTAGGAATTAAATAATTATTAAATAGCAGAGCCAGTGTATGAATGCCAAACATTTTACTCCTTAACTACAATGCTAGACTGCCTCTCATTAAAAAAGTTTCATGCAATATTATTTGGTAAGAGAAAATATTTTAAAACTGAAGGTTCCTATCCTTTCCCAAATTGTTGGATGCATTTATACCTAACAGTGAGTGAGACCAAATATATGAGAGCTAGGCAGCAAAGAATGCCATTTAAAAAAAAAAAAAAGTTAGGTACGGGCATTGATTTTAATGTTGGTATTTTCAGAATATTAAACCATTCTTGTTTTTCTTGTTCAGATTCCAGACTCCATCATTTCTCGTGGCGTTCAGGTGCTCCCACGAGACACAGCCTCCCTCAGCACTACTCCTTCAGAATCGCCTCGTGCTCAGGCTACATCTCGCCTTTCTACAGCTTCCTGCCCAACACCAAAAGTAAGTACAGTTCCTTGGCACCTTAAATTTGTTCTACTATACGAGTCTGGGAAATTTAACCAATATTTCCCTCTGCTTGTCAAGGTTGGATTGCATGCAAGATAATGCAATGAAAAATGAATGGATTATAAAATAATTGACACTTACTGTTTCACAGATTGTCAAATTAGGCCAACAGTAGGACAATAGAAATTTCATGTAAAATGTCTACTCCTACATCACAGCTACAGGTATTACTTTCTGTAGCTCCCTGTTTCTTTGTTTTAGACTTGTTATTTTTTAGCTACTCATCAGTATAGATGTGAAGTTATTTGTTTATGCAAAGGATGAATGCATTTCTGGCCAATAAAAAATAAGATTAACAAAATAAAAAAATGTCACCAAAAGAATTTTTTTTTTAGCTTGTCCAGGCTGGGGTAGCTCCCTGCTCTAGTATCATTCCAAATTTTTTCAAACATATTCAACTTGGAATGTTGCTGCCTAGTATTTGGAAACAAATCTAAATTGATTAGAAAGAAAGTTTTAATGCCAACCTTTGGGGGAGGAAGGAAGTTTTTTAGTATTTATTTCTTATAATTTTTCCCAAGTACTGAATCATATGTGGGAGGAAAAAAGGATTAGACATTTATTTGCTGCCTCATATCTTCATGTATATGATAAATTAAGTAGCAGACTTAATAATGGCTTTCTTCTGGAATGTCCCTTTCCTGGTTAAGTTAGTCATTTGTGCTTTCAAGTTTTCTATATGATGGATCCAACATTGGCCTCAAAAGATTAACAGTAACATTCCTTCTTATTTAATAAGATACGGTATTAGATATCAGCTGTACACTAAATTTATTCAGGGGATCTGCAGGTAATTTTTCAAACTATGGCTTCTTCTCTGTCATCAAATTTACAACTTATTTGGCTGTCTTCCTCAATTCCAACTTTTTCATGAGTTTTAGAATGTTAAAACTGGACTTAACTTAGAAGTTAATCCCAAGCAGTTCTTCATATGTGTAGTACAGTTGCTTTTACATACCGTGGTACAACCTTCTCAGGAAAGTCCTCACAGTGTTACTGTTGTATATCATCACTTTTGGATTTGTGTCAAATATAACCAATATTAATTTTATAGTTTAAAAAAATTATGGTTCTAAATCTTCAATGAAGAAAAACTGTAAGAATATTCTAGACAAAATATATGTTAATGCCATTCAGGTGCCATTCAGCTGTATCTTCAACTGAATGAAAACACGGAGTTCTAAGACTTGAATTGGTTAGAAGAATCTTATTCATGTCTTTAAGATTTTTAAAACAAAAGAATTTATTGTTTACATTAAATCCCAACTATACAAGCTATACTCATTTCTGAAGTCTGGGAAATAAAGCTAAAAGTTTAGTCCACTATAAATGTTTAATCATTCACCAAATATTAAGACCCAAATGTTAGGAATGTGGGACCATTCAAGGTGCAGTATTCTTTTCCTTAATAATATACTGTGAACATAAATATCTAAGCTAAATTTAATTAAACATAGTAGATCTTGAGCCTTTTTAAAACTTTGTAATTACATTCTAATTACAAAAGGAATATTAAAAGCAATTCTAAAATAACTTGACATTCCAAATTTACTAAAGTGAAATCCTAAAAACAAAAATATTAACATCTATTAAGTTAATTTGCTCATTACGAAACTTTAGGAGAACAAATAGCTTGTCTTAATATTTTTTCCTTAGTTACCACTTCGGCATTCAAAATAACAATGAATTCAAATAAAGCAGTGTATTTGGATACCTTTTTTTTTCCCCTAGGATTTTTTTTTCTTTATTTTTACCTAGGAACAAGGTTCTTTTCCTTTTAGATAATTTTTACCTGCACCAGAATATATACCTCAAAGATAAAATTAGTACTTCAGTGTAATTTTAAAATTAAACTTCTAAGGCTGAACCAGAATACTAATGTAATAAAAAACTAGTTTGAATATTGATTTTTTTTAGAAGGAGTGAAGAAAGTCAAATTAGTCTATTGAAAGTCTCAAATTATAAAACTGCTTAATTAAACCTAAACTTAATATTCTTATATGTGCTTTTATATCAGTGACAGATATAATCTCTGCCCTCATGGAGTTTACCTTTTAGTTGATGGTATATTAAAATAAATAGGTAGATAAACATAAATTATTCTAATAATTATAATTTTACCATAACTTAATTATAAATTGAGATTCATGCTAAGCAGAAATGAACAAGTTATACTGATAGAAAATAGGAGGGAAACCTTACTTAGGTAGGATTATCAGAGAAATCCTCTCTAAGGAGAACATTTCACCTGGGATATGAAGGATGAATAAAAAAAAAAAGCTTTTCTGTTGGGTGGAGGTTTTGAGAATTATATTCAGCAATAATGACCACTTTAAACACAGTTGTCACCAACCAGTTACCAACAGTCAAGAACTCTCAGACTAAAACTTCATTACTACATGAAAAGTCTAATTCAGTGACTTCATAATCCAACTTCAAATATTACTTCCTTTTTATTTTAAATATATTTTTTTTGCCTTTCCCTACTAAGTCAGATTGCAAGGCTATAGGTTTTAGCACTTAAATCTATTCTAGATGAATTGTTTATTTTAATTTTGTAGCATAAAAATGTAGGGCAGAAAAGTTAGAATGCCAGGCTTCTAATTTGAGATATGGGTAAAGGGTGATATTATTAACTATATTAAGGAATAATAAGAGAAGAAACTCATTTTAGGGTAAGAGAAAGGAGTTAATACATTTTGGTTTTGAATGTATTCAATCTGAGATACGTATGAGACATCCCAGGAATGATATGCTGCATAAAATCATAACAGTAGTGAGTTTGATATTGTTACTGTTACTGCATCTTGGTGCTGATATTTATAATTTAGTACCTAATAGTGTCAGCCAAACCCCACAGAGGTCCCTCTTTTACCTTTCACATTAGACATGCAGTCTGTCATATGCAGAAATATATGTGCAAATGTATTTTCTTTTCATCAGAAATACAATATGGTCTTGAATGGTCATCAGTAGAAAGAACACTTGACTTGATAATAGAAGACATGGATTCAGATGCTGGCTTCTCTGCTTAATAACCACACTAACTTAAGCAAGTTGCTCAACTTTTCTGAGCTTCGTGTCTGTAAAGAAATGCAGTCCTTGCCTCTCCAACAGGGTTATTGATTTATTAAATAGTCTTTGCCTCGTGCTGGGAAAGCAGTGTGAGCAGTAGACATTGTTCTTGCCATTACAAACAGACAAAATAGGCAACTACAAATTACAATAAAGTATAAGTGCCATGATTTATCACCAAGAGTACAGAATACTCTGGGAATAACCATCAGAAGTACTTTCCCTCTGTAGCTTTTTATCAACTGGGCAGTATTTAAGCTAAAAGACTTCCTGTTCTTTTACCTCTGTGCCTCTATTTTTTTTAAGTCAACAACTATAATATTAAACATTATTTTGGGTTCACATTTTATATGTTTACTACAATGTAATATCCTAGATTGTCCTTTTACTCTTTAAGATTACCAGCTATAGTGAGAACAAGATCTATAAAATACACCATTTGGATTTCCTTTTTAATATGCAATCTAATGAAGACAACCAACTTTTCTAAACAATCTATTAAATGGCATTGTCTCCAACAATATTTATTTGTTGTGCCGAAATGATGTAATATTTTATTGTATGTGGGAAAAAAATCTTTTCTCTTTTTACCAGTTATTTTCTTTTAATGAAACCTGACTGAAATGACAAATGATTTTCACTCCACTTGCTTTATGAAACTGTGAAGTATCTTTGAAGAAAAACTTGGAATTTTAATCTTATGTTGCCCTAAGTAAAAGAGTGGCTTAGCCAAAAAAGTCAAATAGTATGTAGATTCCATTTAAATAATAGTGAGCAATATCTAGAAGACTCAGATTCTAACACGGTGATAATATCCCAAAAATTGTTTGCTAAAAGAATAATTCTATAACAGATAAATTCTCTTATAAAGTGAGCATGATTCACAACTTAAATGAATGTTGATTTTTCAATTATAAAAGGTAGCAGCATCTCTATTTGAAATCAAGAGGCATGGGTAGAGAATAATGACCAGAGCAAAAAAGAAAAAAAAAAAATTTTCAATCAATTCACCATTCCCAGTAGATGTTGTTAAAATAGGGAATAATTTTTAAAGACCAATTTAATTATCTTTTGATTCATTAAGCATCTAGTTTGGCTTAAAAACTAAATGTAGTCTATTGTCACATATTCTCTGTACCTTAAAGATTAGAATAGAATTGTACCCAGATTAACCAGCAAGTTATTTTTTTTCTTTAGGAGGAAAATATAAATACTATCTATGTAAAACTAAAGGTTATGGAATTATTAAAAACTATATGTACTGAAATATCTTAATATGAAGGGTATGTTAATTAATACACTAATGTCTAATCTTAATTCAAACAAAATGCAGAATTATGACTTCACTCTAGGTTTCTATTATTTTCCTTTGAGAAAATGAATTTAGATTACTCTGGATAAAGAATAAATGATTTTCACAGTTTTTAATGTGTATGTCTGAAAAGCGGTGTGATTTTCTTTATGTATTCCCTTGAGATTTTTTCTTAGTCATGTTAGTTTGTACAAACTATTGCACAGTGTCACCATTTTCCTTTGTGAACACCAGAGTGATTATGTGTATGGTTAGTTTCATTGGTTCTAAACCTGAGGCTCCCAAGTCTCTGGAGAATCTTATGAAGTTGTTAAAATTCTAGCCTAGATCAAAATGCTAAGTGGACCCCACAAATTATTTTCTACTATTTTGAAGAACCTAAACAAAATCAGTAAGACTACTTTAAATACTAAGTTTCTTTTGCTTTTGTCTGAAATTATATCAACATTGGTATATCAAAATCTGTTCAACTGTTAATGACATTATAAAAATTTATGGTTGTATATGTAGAATGGACAAGTGCCAAAATATTTGAAAAGCACAGAATTAGTGATATCAGTAGTACATTCTCTGGACATAAAAATGCAAGTTTTCTTTTGTGCAAAGTTAATTGCCCCATCTGGGGAATATTGAGTAATAATAGTCTCAACATTATGGGTCAAATCTGGCAGTTCTCAAACTTAATGGTCTCAGGACCACTTAAAAATTAAGGACTCCAAATAGCTTCTGTTTATGTGTGTTATATCTAGAAATTTTTTTAATGTTTATTTATTTGCTTCAAAATAAGAATAATAAAGCCTTTATATGTTAACATAAACAACATTGTAATGAAAATAATATTTTCCAAAACAGAAAACAAAAGTTGGAAAAGGATGGCATTGTTTTATATTTCTCAAATATATTTTAATGCCTGGTTTAATAGAAGATAGCTGGATTCTTACATCTGCTTCTGTAATTTAGTCTATTGTGATATGTTTTGGTTGAAGAATATGAAAAAACAGAAAACAAATTCAGCTTCACACAGTTATGTAGTTAGAAAAGAAAGGACTAGCATTTTCACATAGTCCTGGATATTCTTTTGACAATACACCAAAAATTTACAATTGATAGTTTGTTAAAAGTTAGTTGAAGTATGAAATCTAAAACCCTCTCACGGACTATACTACACTCTGATATATTAAAATTTGTTGGTCCATCTTGAACTTTGAATGGATCTTATACCCGGGCATGATTTTGGAATATATTTGTTGGTCACTTAGAAAATATAAGTTCTTCCAAATGTTGACATATTTCATTATATTATACTAAAAATTTATTTTCATTGCTATAACCACCATGCTGATCAAAAAAAGCCTTGGAAGCATTGGAAGCTCTCAAGTTCATGGTGATATATGTTTTCCACAATTCTGATTTTTTCTTAAAAGTTAAAATTTTATCCTTGGCAAAAAAAAAAAGCAACAAATCCTGTCTGTTTTCCTTAAATTGGCAGGCTTATTTCATTCAATTTTGAGAAAATGTCTACCACACATCTGAGTCTGGATAATCATAGTTTGTCCATCATTGTTTCATTACTTCAAGTAAAAATAATGTTCTGTGCAAAACCTGGTTAGTTCAGCTTACACCTCAACTGCAGAAGTGCTTTTCCTTGAGAAAACCATCATCCTTTGGTATTCAATGGAAGTATTTTATTCATACTTTCCATTTTGTCGTACTCAAGGGACAAGTTTTAATTAAATTAGTATTCATGATTTCACTGAAGACAAGATTAAATGAAACTAGCTTTTCATTTTTGAAACTGTTAGTTTTGGGGTTTTTTTTAACTATTAGTACATAGTAGTGAGTAGTACAATGACTATTCATACTGTTTGGATCCAATGTCTTGATTTGCACTAAGATACCAACCCACCATTGCTTTTGTACCATCAGTACAAATGTCAATTTAGTGAAAAAGGAAAATAATGTTTTAGTACTATTGTTGAAATGATTTGGCCTTGTGGACCCCTGAAAAGGTCTTGAGGACCTTCGTGGGTCCGTGGACCATACTTAAATTGTCACTAGTACAATAAAATGGGTAAACTGGCTTATGTTTCTTGAAAATATCCTAGGTCAAAATTATGTATGCTGAATCTTATCTTCCATTGAGACAGTGTTATGGTGGTATTCTCAGTCCAGAGATTGCATTCTTTATGTAAGTGACCACCAGTACCATGCTCAAGCATTACAAATGATTGACCCCGACTCTGTGATCCAGATTAATTCTAGGGCAGGGAACAGAGTTTCTCCTCCCTGATTCAAAATGAGAGAAGACTTTAAGAGTCTTTTGAAGACACATAACCAGAACTTGTAATTTCTGGCTAACGCTACTCATTTCCAATGTGATGTTACTTCTGTATTTGGGTACCAGTTGATTTCTCCCCAGGATATCCTGTCCTAATAAATACACAGAGAGCCCCTTTTAAGTCATAGCATAGTTGTTGGAAGATCATGTATTAGGGATATAATTGGGGGTGACTCTTTTTTTTTTAATTAGGTTGGAACACTTAAACTTGGTGAGATTTTTAAATAAAAATATAAATTTTCAGCTTTTCCTAAAAAAATCAGATTGACATTATTGGGCTAATACTGACATATATAAATACTCACCTAGCATTCTGTATACCCACCAAGCTCTTTTCTTTATTTTCATTAAATGCCTGGCACCTATAGATATAACTGATTCTTATTCATTATTGCCTACTTTCTCCTCTGTAACATGTATGTTTTGCTATTTACTCTGGCTTCATAGCAAAACAGATTTTTGAGGCTTCAAATAAAGGACGGTTCTCTTATATCCTTTTCTAATGAGAAAGGTACTACCCAGTATGGTAAAATATTTCATATTTTGAAAAATCTGGAATTAGATAATAACAGTATATTTTAGCTATTAATTTTGAATTTACAAATTATTTTAAATGGTTATTCTGTGACATTCTGCAAGTATGCAGCATTATACATTAATTTCTGTTTGTTCATTCATCTGCCTTTATATATCATAGAAATTGAAAATGGAATTCCCCTGATCCTTTTCTAATTATTGAATGTTCACAGAATTATGTTCATCGTTGAAGCTAAATATAACTTAACTGTGAATGTATAATTGCCATCCTGAAATCTGAACTTGCAAATGAATTTTGATTAGTTAGCCTGAGAAGATATAGTTAACCAGAAATTATTAGCTATAGAGTTAATAGTTTTATAGTTTAGATAGTCTGTAAATGGCATGGTGTTTTTTTAATTTTAAAAAAGTAACATATGTACTCATTTTACAGCAAAAAAGAAAAAGGAAAAAAAAGAGTTCATGTATGACAACTCTTAATAAATGGCAACATCTAAATTTTGCTATATATTATCCTGTTATTTTTTCTAAAAATTCAAATATTTTATTTAAATAGATAGTAATGGGAAGGCAGTGGTTAAGAGCTCAGGTTCTGGAGTCTGACAGACCTGGTGAGAAATATCAGCTTTATCACTTACTAGATGTGTGACTTTCAGAAAGTTACTTTACCTCTATAATGTTACTTATCTAATCTATAATGAAAAATAATACTATTTGCCTCATAGAGTTTTTTTAAGGTGTAAATTTGAAAATGCAAATAGCTTATCACAGTGTTTGAAATATAGGAAGTATTCAATAAATGTTAGCTATTATTACTAAACTATATAATATTTTAACCTATTTCATTCATTTAGTAGTATGAACATCTTCCTATGTCATGAACTTCTTTATATTTTTAAAAATTATCTTCTGCAACATTATTATTACTTCTTGTTTGGCATTCTACTTTTTTTTTCCAGTTTTTTCCAGCCCCTATTTGGATATCTTAGGTGTTGTTTTTTTTTTTCCAGCCCCTATTTGGATATCTTAGGTGTTTCCTGTTTCCCAGTTTTAAAAACAATGGTGTAATAATCTTCTGGAAGTTAAATGTTTTAGTCTTCTTTTAATTAAACTTAGCAGCTTGTATTAATTTTACCTCTGAAAGTATATGCAGAACTTTTAGGCCCTTGATTCCTATAATTTATATGGATACCAAAAACAGATTATTTTTGCATATTCATGAATTCAGTTTGATGATATTATGTAAGAAGCTAGTTTAACATTTGTATTTGACTGATTTATTGGCAGACATTTAAAAATTATGGATCCAAAGTTGTTTGAAAAATTAACATTGAGTATGTAAAAGTATTGCACTATGAGGCACTAAATATTGAGTATCAGCCCTAGTCTGCCACTTTATAGCTTTTTTGAGAACTGGTAGACCTCAGTTTCTATTTCTGTAACACTCTGGTATTAAATTAATCAGCCTCTAAATTCCCTTGTAGGCCTATAATCCCATTCCTTTGAAATAAGTTTCTCCACTGACTTGAATAAATATTATAATTCTATTTAGCCCTTCTGTCTGATATTATATTAATATCTAATTAATATAAAATAATTTACATTTATTTATTCCAGCTTTTGCATTCCATGCTACTACATAAAGTTAGAGATTATCAACTGAAAACGTTCTAATCTCATTTAAGATCTTTCTCATTCAGATCAAACTCATCTCTTTTAAATGGAATATTGGTTTCTCTTGGTATCCACTAGAGTTGTATTTAAGTTATAGGAAGATAGAAAAGTAAGAACTGTAGAACAAGAAGGAATAGTGAAATTAAGAATACCACCTTTCAGTTCCATTTAATAGCTTTGCTTTCTATAAATTCATTTTTAATTGTTTGGGGGGCATGTTTTGTGCAAAAAGCAGCTGAACAAAGATAACCTGTGCCACATTTTTTTCGCAGCTGATTTCAGAGTTGATTAGATAGAGCCATGATTCAAATCCATGTAATTAACTGCCGTGTCTCATGTAGGAGTACAGTACAGAGCATATCCCAAACTAACATAATCTCTAGATCTTTATATTGCAAAATGATATATATTCTAAAACTAATCATGTATTTTCTTGCCCAAAACTTCAGGATTACCTGCTGTCCTGTCAGGATTACCTGCTGTCCTGTCCCTACTCATTCTATTTTCATTAAAAACAAAGCAATACATTAATTCAGAAATTTTTCCAATGAATATTTTTTAGTGCATATTATGTCAAATACTATGCTAGGTGTTGGGAAAATAGCAATAGGCAGACTTCTTCGCCCTGCTCTCAAGGACCTTAAAGAGGAGCTGATATGGAAAAAAAAAAAATTACAACAAATCTATCAGATAAAGTGTTGATAGCCCAAAGAGCTCTTTTAATCTCATAGGAAAAAAAGAAATAAAATAACTGAAGAGCAGGAACAGCCATTTTATAAAAAGAAATAAATTCAGCAAAGAAATATGTCAGAAAACATGTATCCTCTCACTAGAAATCTATTTAAAATTTAAAACAATACAAATTTTGCAGTCCAAATGATAACCATTTTTAAATTATAATCATCCATACTATAACGAGCAGTGACCTGAGTATTCCTATTGACAGTAGTAGGAATATAAATCTGTGTGACTTTTCAAGTGAATATTATATATAAGGATATATCCTTAAAATTTTTCTTACATTTTTATCAGTCATAGTTTCCAGAAATTTATCCAGTGGAAATTATCAAAGAAGCCATCAAAGACTTATGTACAAGACTATTTATCATAACATTATTCATATTCATAAAAAATTAGAACCAACCTTAATGTCTATGGTTAAATAACTTATACATACATATATGAGTTATTTATATAACCCAAAAAGCCATATCTTTTGGAGTATTTAATGACATGGAAAATGCTCAAAATAAAATATGTGGTTAGAAAAAAATAGTAAACAATAGTGCATAGGGATGGAATTGCAAGTTATTTTATAATCTATATTATTTTTTAAACCAGAAAAATAAAAATTTTTGTTATTTAAACATGGTCTGGTAATGACAGAGATGTCTTTTGCCTGCTTTTCAGATTTATAACAAATCTTCATAAAGATCTTTGTTTTTGTAACTGTGTTTATACCAGAGCATTTTTATATCTAGGCTAAGCCATTCTATTCTTAATCTTGCTGGGTAGAAAATTGTATCATATTTCTCTTAATAATATACACTGAACTACTTAAAGTTATTTCAAAGTGCCTAGTACTTCTCTTATACCACACCATTGTTGGGCTTCATAATTTCTTTTCAGGGATATAAAAAATTTGGAAAAAAAGAACATGGATTGTAAGCTCTGGCAGGAAATAACTTGCTGAAAAGTCTAATTTTGTATAGATTGTTTTGGAATCAAAGCTATTATTGAAACCTAAAGATCAAAATTAAATCCATAATAAGCTATAAATAATTAATTTCAAATGTTAATATACCATGAGAAATCAGATCCTTAAAAATGAAGGATTTCTTAAGGATAGAAAATTTTTTCAGGAAGAGGTGGGTTGGTGGATCTGTGACTTGCTACCAAGATTCTGATTTTTGACTTCTCATTTCCTCAGTAACCTTTGCATTTCCTCATAACCTCAGTAACTCTTTCCTTGATCTTCTCTATTCCTTTGTTGGCTTAGTTTATAATCATATTGTTTTCTCCAGAAGTGCATTACTTATTTTTCCTTGACACATAATTGTCACTTATCTTACTTTCATTTCTTCCCTCTTTTTTACTTTGCTTTAATAAGTCATAAATGAAACTGAATTGTTTTATGATGAAGCAACAGTTTTATTGAAAGAGCCGAAATATAGTTAATTGAATATTAACGAATCCCAAAAGTATTTCTTCATTTTCAAGAGTATGGTTAAATTTTGAGCTCTAAAGTAAAACATTTCTTAAAATCTCCTCCAAATCATGACTACAAGAAACAATCTATAGCTGTACCAATATATACTGAGTGGTATTGGTTAAAAGATAAATAATTTCTAAGAAAATTTTATTTCCTCTCACTGATACCCATACTTTAAAAAAAGTAGCATAATAAAATAGGGTTAGAAATATTTGTCTCTCAGGGTAGTTCTGAATGTAAATTAGGTAATTCTAAAAATAAAGTAATTCAATTCCTAGGGCAAAAAAACAAGGAAAAATGTTTGCTTAATCTGTGCCATTTTAATTCAAATGAATATAAAATATATCATGAGAGAAAGAGGAAAGATCTATATTAGTCATTCCATAAATGAGAGCCTAAGTTTAATGAAAAGACCTGAGAGAGAATTTAATAGTACTGAACATTTTTTATTGATATGTCTCCAGAAAGCCCCTGAACCTCTCTAGACCTGAGTTCAAACACAGAAAATATACAATCTTTTCTCAAATTTTTTCACAAATCTATATTAACTAAAGAGAAGTGTGAATACATATACCCAGTGATATGGGCACCTGACTTAATGTGGCTTTTACAAACCTAAAATTTCTTTCAAGTTTTATATTTTATTTTGAAAATTAATAAAACGTTGGGTTTCTACTCCAAAATCTACGTTTCCTTTAATACAAATATAACGTTTACAACTACTTAATATTGGCCAGAGAGGTGAGGCTGAGATGGGATAATTTTCTACCTTGTTAAAAGTGGAAATGATTTTATAGTGAGCTCAGGTTTGGAGAATTGGGCTAAATCAAAGGTAATCAACAACCCATATTTTATTAGCATCCAGGCAGTTTCTTCTGTTGCATGATACTTCTAGAATTCAAGCTCTTATAAAAAAGGTAAATACATATAGCAGAGTCATTTCACTTCTTTATAGGCCACATCCTGGTAATTAATCCTTGAGGATAGATTCCTCTGCAGTTAATCTCTGACAAAAGATTCCCAGGAGGTTGCAAAAGAGGTGATACATTGCAATATTTTCAGATTATTTTTAATAGATATTTTGTTAAATATATTCTAGCTGACAGGCTGAATAGAAAGTTGAAATGTTTTTGACCCCCTGATTTATAACTTTTGAAATCACAATGAAATACTTATAAAATGTTTTATTCAGGGTAGAAAAATTATTAGTGATAACATTTTTTGTTTTGTAACATTTTAATTTTCAAATATATAAACTAATAATCTCAACCAATCATAACCCCCACAATTCTTTATATCCAATTCTCAAATTTCATTTATATTGCAGTGATCCTATATGTAATAAAAACATTTGCAGTTTAACATCTCTTAGTTACTTGTGCAAAATGTTTAGCCTCATAGACAAATATGGGTAAAATTAGCTAATGATGTGAGGATCTTATAATTATCATGAAGAGTAAAGTAATTTATCTCATCCAAATGCTAATCTTTTGTGATTACTTTTAACTTCTTAGCAAAGAAAAATAATAATCAGGCATTTGGACTAGCTGTGAATTTCTTTTATTTATACTATTCCATCATAATTGATGATTAAGGGTTGACTAGAATAAATGAGAATATTAAACTAAATCTATTGATGTTACTTTTCTCTAGTTCTCAAATTCTAGTTTATGAGACAAATCTTTTTCAAATTCTTTCTGAAGTTTTTCAGTATTAGCTATTATACCTGGTTCAGGAGCCACAAAAATATCATGTAACACTTGAATTACAACCACTTTTGGCATTGATAATAACCACATTGGTTTTCTAAAGTTGTCTTATGACAGTTTCAAATTTACAAAGTCAGATTTATATACAGAAAATTGATGTCAAGCATTGACAGATGAGCTTTCTGTTCCCAAACATCTTTGTTTAAATTGGTATTAAAATAAAAAATAAATTGGTATTATAGTCTGTTTTTCACATTTAGAGTTCACGGGTGACTCTTATAACTCATTAAGTTTCTGTATTTGCACTTGCATTTGGAACTGAAATGGTTCAGGGAAAATTTCTTCCATAAATAAATACAATAACATTAAATTTCTTCCATTGATGGAAAGAGAGACAGATAAACAAATAAGACAGAGACACATATACATATACATCTTCTTATAAGCATCATTTTTTTTCCAACCCATTTATTTCCAGGTCTATAAAGGGAATACAACTTTAAACTGGAACTCAGGAACTGTGGGTGTTGTTCCTAGATTTGTCATTAACAGATAACCTTGAAGAAGATACCCCATGTTGCTGGAATTGATGTAATTTTAAGCCTTCTAGAAATAAAAGACAATGTAGAAAGTGGTGTTCACTTGTTACTAGATAACAATTCTGAAAATCTTCAGTTTCTCAAAGTTTTCCAGAAAGCAGCATGAGGCATTAGACTATTTTTTAATAGGAAATTACCTAATTTATCTTTATAATCACAATACGGTGAATCTCCACTTAAAATGGAAAATAGTTTTTGATGTATGTTCTCTGAGATCAAAGAAAATAGCACAAGAGAAAGACTAGATGTTATAAGTTCACTACCCATTCCGAAGCCCTCTCTTATAGTGTTGCCATTGTAATTAGTATTAGACCAAGAAGTATTGACTAAGAAAAATAAGAATTGGTGATTATCTTTTGGGTATATCATTTAGTTAATGCTGAAGAATTAGTAAATACTTTATCAAGTAAAACCAAAAGTTGACATAATTCTTATGTACCAAGATGCTTTTTTTTTTTTCAAAATAAAAATTCAGTTTTCTCAGTAGTATTCCTAAGAAATCTCCATATGCTATCAGAGAGATCCTAAAAGGGATAAGACAATGTATAGTCTGCCTCCAGGAAATATAATTTTGTAGCATGGTCAGGTTTCTTATTTTTCCTGAGGACTTTAACACTTGGAACCTGGCATCACATTATCACATTGATGCTTCCTCTACTGTCTTAGAAAAACAAAAAAAAAACAAAAACAAAACAAAACCAAAAAAACAGGAGCATCACAGCTAACTTGACCTATGTTGGTCTGAATGGAGACCATCATTCTGCATGTATAGTACCCATAGCATAAAAGCGCTTGGTCTGAAATTTCCTCACCCTTCTTCCCTACCTTTTTTTGTTTGCTTGTCTTCCTCTCTGACCAAATATTAGTTCTTGTTACAGCTCTATGAAAAAGCAAAAAAACATTCTAATTTGTATCTCATCTAATAAAACACTTTGTGTTGAGAACCTTCGTTTTCTCATTTATATAGTGATGTGAAACCAGTTTTAAAAATAGTAGTTTTACTTTTAGTTTCCCCTATCTTACCCAAGAGGAAAATTCAACTGAAATAAAAGAAAGTTTTGAGGGAGTGAATGTATTTAACATTGGTCTGGCATTAAAATTTTCTGGTTGGGCAGCACAATTGTTTAATTGGGAATCTCAGTGACAGCTGAACAACCTCAGTGCTTGGGTCAGCAAGCAAAGGGGCTTCACTCTGTCACCTATCAAGAATGATGCTTGTTAGAACTGATCTTTCCACTTAGGGAACAGTCATGTTTGTCATACCATTGATGTTTTCTGATATTACAATGGAATAGACACTATAACACTTAAAGAGACAAAGTTCTCTGCATAGATATATTTGTAATTCCTTGTTTTTCGTAAACCAAATGCAAATGTAACACTACTCCAGATACTGCTACGTCAGAAGTCCCCAAGATAACCAAAAGTAAGTGCCCATTTCCTAATCTCAGGAATAATGCTATAATAAGGACAATTCTAGTGACCAGCCTATTTGCAGAGCATGTCATATAGCCTCTGGGTTAGTTAACTCCTCAGCTTCCTAAGAGATACCTCAAAGAGTCAAATGATGTTTTTGCATGTATTACTTACTAATGTGTAGAAAATTTTTTAAGTTCACTTTTTCTTTATTCTGTCTTTTTTACCCATCTTCCCTCATTGTAGCAAATTAGACGGCCGGATGAAAGCAAAGGAGTTGCTAGTAGAGTTGGATCCCTCAAAGTAAATATGTTTCTAACATTTTTTTGGCAAGATTTCGTCTATAGCCTACACTTCTTCCTTTTTGGAGGGTGGTGGGAGGAAGGGGGCTTTTTCCATTTTTCACCATCCCATTTTTTTTTATTTTAAAATTTTTATTGGCTGTTGGGTCATATTTTTTGTTTGTTTGTTTCAGCTACACATAGAGCAACCAGCTGAAGGCAAGCTGCCAAATAACTAGCTTTGAATGGCACCACAAACAAGAGAAAGGGCAACTGTCTCATTACAGGTGCCTATAATTTGGGGTTCTAGAGTAAACCGTTCCTCTGATTGATGTCACTGACTATGTGTTAAGTTCCTGTTACACAGAGAACTAATATTTATTTTCAGAATATTATCTCCCCTTTTTGCTTTTTTTATAAAAAGTAACTAAATGTTATGTTAGTGTCATTACCATTTGTAGTTCATTCCAGAAAAATATTATGAGTTAGTAACATGTATTTTATATATATATATATATATATGTATATATATATATATATATATATATATACATCTTAAGAATTAGGAAAGAAATATTATATGATGCTGGTATAATGGGCTCACATATAACTAATAGTATTTAAATACTTTTAATCCCCTTTGATTTGTTTTTTTAAAGTTAAAAAATTGATATAACAATCAATGGAAACCAATATATATCTAAATGTTTGCCCATTTGTGTATGTGATCTGCTAATACACAAGTTTAAGATTTCTGATCTGATGGCCCCATTTGCTAGTTGTTAAATATCTGTTTGGCCAATATATCTTGGGCACTCGATACTCTAACATTCAATGACAATGAAAAGGTAAGCCAATCATCACTCTTTAGAAACAGAGACATAGCCCTTGATCACTATTAATGCTGCCACCATAAATGCAAGTTAGAAAATTTGCTGAATTTTAAAAATATGCAGAGGAATTTCCCCCCAGATTAACTACTACTTATATCTCAATCCTATTTGTCCTAACAGCAATAGTAACTGTTAATCAAAATGACAGACAGTTCACTGCACTGGGATATCCCAAAATTCATTAACTGCCTTGAGGCCTAATATTAAGTCAATTCAAAATTTTATACACCTCCTATTTATTTCCATGTAACAATTTATGAAGCACTAATTTCTGCACTCCTTCCTCTCCTTGCCTCTTCTGCCTTCTTAATTTTACTTTTTTGTTGTTTATTTATTTGTGTGTGTGCACGCACATGAGTGCACATGGATGAAGGTGTGTCTGTATGTTTGTGTCCTTTATTCCAGACAAGCCATCTTCTCTGTTCTCTAACACTGCTGTATACTGGGTAGCATTTTTTGTTTTGTTTTGTTTTTAATGTTTTTTCACTAAGAATAATGAGAGGGGATGGGAAGTGTGGATTATGTGCCTGTTTCAAAATCATGGCAAGTTAAAATTATTCAGTCAGAAAAATATAAGTTTATGTATCCCAATGATACATCAGTAGCATTCCTCACTGTCTACTTGTGAGGTATCATATTTTACCTTTGTCTTTAAGGGAATATAAGTCCATTATTGTTTAGACTATGGATTATGAGCCAGGTTCAAGTGAAAAGGTGAAACGTGACATAACTTCTTAAAAATTATTGAGAGTGAAATAAAATAAAATGGCATCCATAAGTGCAGCACCATCTGCTATAAACTGGATTGTGTGTGCAAGTGCGCGTGTGTTTAATTCTTTAAGTTCAGCTTTTGGCTGTATAGAGCTTTAACTTATAATTGTACATTTATTATTTTTAAGTGTATATACGGTATGATTATGTATATACACATGTATATGTTTAAGATCAAAGATACATGTTAGGGTTCAGTCAGTTTACTTTAATATGGTTTCAGCTTTAAATCAAAAAGTGTGTTTGGGAAAAGCAAATTTCATAATTTCTAAATATTTTTACTCCATATTTCTACCAAATAGAAAATTTTAAAGTGAATCTCTAGGGGATTATAAGGATAGTTATAGTATTTATTTTCTCCAACACTTTGGGGAGAAAAGATGCTATAATTAAAATAAAATGTTGGCTTCCTACTCCCGGATTTATTGAGCATGTATTCTTCTGTTATACAAATATCTTTGATGTTTTGATATGTTTGCCAAAGGCAGTGAGAAATGTATAACGCTATGATCTTATTTTTAAAAGGAAAACTGAAAAGAGAACAAGTTGCTTTTTCAATTCATTTTCTGATGTTTACATGTAGCTCCATCGAAAGCTGGAGGAGCTCAGAGATCACCTAGAAGGCAATGTGAAAGGATACTCTCTCAGAGTAAATGTACGATTTCACTCGGTGATTTTTTTTTTTCCTAAACTTCTGCTGACTGGTAATTCCAAATCTGATTGGTTTGTCCTCTCATCTCCATTTTTTTACTTTCTGTCTCTTTTCTATCTCTTTCTTTCCTAGCTGTAGCTTCATGCTCACATTTATCAAATAAAGATTAAATTGGCAGGGTAGAGGACACTTAAGCCACACTACCCATTGCAGTTGATTTAATAATTTATGGCTCCAATGCAAAATAAAATTTTCTTTTCAAAATCTGTGTTTCTTACACAATTGTATAATTTTCTGAGAATCTTTTCGTGAGACTTCACTTGGAGCTTTTCCATTGACCATTTCTTCTGCCCCTTGTTGGATTTGTCAGCAGGATTATAAATTATTGGCTGGATCCAAGTGATAGAGCCTTGATGATTCAATTCCATTTGTCAAGGAAAATGATCAATGTTAGAGTATCATAATAGTAATCTGGCAAGTAGACACATTTTGCTGAGTTAATAGACTTCTCTTAACTCAAACTCTTTGAGAATAGCTATAAGATTCTTTTGTTGAAAAAAAATTAGGCAGTAAGCATCTTCAATGTCATAACATCTTATAAATACTTGAGATAAAGGCTAATATACCCAAGACAGCACTTTGAAGGAGAATACCTTATAGCCACGCAATACTGTACATGTGTCAGATAGGCAATACTAATAATAGTATTTTTTGTGACCCATAGCTCAGGCTCAGAATGCTTCATCCTTCTCCTGAATATATCTTTTCAAGAGAAATGGAAATAAAATCTCTAAAATGGTATATGGTATAAATAAGGCAGAAGAAAAGATAAATGACTGCAATAAATAATTTCTGACTCTGTTTAGCTCTGACATCCCATTCCTGGGGCTTTTTAAAAAGTATCTATCCATCCTAGCCTGGATTTATTTCTCCCAAGATTATTGCCATACATTTGATTCATATTGCTATAATAGCTTTGTTATAAAGAGTAGAATAAACAATAGTGATATGATAATTCTTGGCTTCTCAGCTTGTTTTTAATTATATACCATACATAGTTATTTCTATCTCTATATTAAATTTCTGATTACTAAAATCCAAAGTTGTTTTTATAGTATTAATCATTAAATTCTGATTGCTAAATTGAGTGATTTAACAATTAATGCAAGTATCTCATTTTTCTACTTTCTTGTGAGCCAGTTCTTCTTTTATATGCATATTCTTACAGAATTTGAAAGATCAACCATAAGCACTCCCAGAATTTATTCCACTATCTTACAAAAAAGATTAGTATGAATTTTATGACTAAATCAGTCTAAACATACCTGAATATTATTCTAGAAAGCCCTAAAAAGATTCAGACAATATTAATAAATGTATTTAGTGTCATACTCTCTGTAACCAATCATGAGATGTGATTTTTTCCTATTAAACCAAGACTAGAAAGTTGAGACTTCTTAAGGTCTATATGGAAGGGAGTTAGTGTGAGATTAGGATTAAGTTAAGAGTTTTGTGCTTCAAAAATTAAGTTATATCATGCCACTTTTCAATTTCTTTTTTTTTAACACCTGTACTGCATGGTACAATATGTAATGACTAACCCCAATGTCTTCATCTTTTGTTTCATTTCACTGGGTCACACTTTGTTCTGATTACCTTTTCTTCTAAAAAGATCGAATATTAGGTAAATCATTCTAAGATTCCCTTTAACTAGAAAAGTATGGGGAGGAAAGCTATCAAAAGGCAAATTGTATCTTCCGCAGAGAGTTGAGCTTAGACAAGATACATATCAAATACATAGCTGAGTGTTCAGTTTCTCCCCTTTCTTTTAATTCCCATTACCCTAGAATGCCTTAAAATAACCCTTGCATGTTAAAAATTGTTGCTTAGAAGCAGAATAAAGTTATTCTCAGTTCCATAAGCTATATAAACAAATTTTGTTTCTAAAATGAGATAAATTGGCATATAATGACCATTCCATTTTGCGAAAATTTATTGTAGGCATGTATGATCATTCCATTTTGCGAAAATTTATTGTAGGCATCTATGCACAAGAGCAAGTCTGTGGGTGCCTTTTAATTCATTGAAACATTTCTAAGTAATTCGATAAGATGAAAGATTCAGAACCAGGTTTGTACTTAAGTATTTTATTTAATAGTTGAGAAAATGAGACATCATTCAGATGTTTGGAATAAGGATTTAATTAAATCATTAATGCTTCAATTGGTTTCATCTATATGATATATTATTTTTTTAGAAAAGAATCCTGCATCCTTACTTATTACAAATAATCAGTGATATAAAGTAGAATATTCTAAGATGTAATTTTTAGAATAATAATAAATTTTATTTATTTCTCATATGAAAATATACTTTATCCTACATTGGCACTTCTATAACAAAAAGTAGGATATGTTAGATTCTTGAATTATAAATTAAGAATGTGTCATCATTTTCTATACATGGTACAAAGCAGAAGTATTCTGAACCCCAAATGAGTTTTTAGTAATTTTAATAATAATAAAACCATCACCTTTTGCCTTTATAAATTATCATCTTGTAAGTAGAGTTTGCCTAATTTAATGACTTCAAAAGTTACTACAAATCCTTAGACTAATAATGTGTTGAGAATAATAACTAAAAAATAATCCCACATAAAGGAAAAAATTGTCTTTACATTTAAGAAGATGTGAGATGAGAGAGAGAGAGAGAGAGAGAGATCCACAATGGAATATTACTCAGCCATCAAAAAGAATGAAATCTTACCCTTTACATCAATGTCGATGGAGCTGGAGGGTATTATGCTGAGCAAAATAATCAGTCAGAGAAAGACAATTATCATATGGTTTCACTCATATGTGGGATATAAGAAATAGCGCAGAGGATCATAGAAGGAAAGAGGGAAAACTGGGAAGAAATCAGAGAGGGAGACAAACCATGAGAGACTAAACTATAGGAAACAAACAGAGTTGCTGGAGGGGAGGTGGGTGGGGGGAAGGGGTAACTGGGTGATGGGCATTAAGGAGGACACGTGATGTGATGAGCACTGGGTGTTATATGCAACTGATGAATCACTGACCTCTACATCTGAAACTAATGATGTACTATATGTTGGCTAATTGAATTTAAATTGAAAAAAAGAAAAAAATCATCAAATACATGAATCTAGTTGGAAGAATATTTAAAGTTAGGCTTAAGATAGAAAAACAGTGTAAACAGTGTTGAGAATTGGAAAACATAAGATAATACAAACTAATACTTTATTTAGATAATATAAATCAAGGTAAGTTTACAAAGTTGAAGTTAATTAAAGAGTGATGGGGCCCTGAAAAGCTTGAGTGTTAAAATATTCAGAGAAAAAGAACATAAATGCTCATGAAATAAAGACAAGTAGAAAGAAAAGAAAGGAGAGGAGCAAAAATACCACAAAGCCATAAATTTTATGTTTTCACTCAGTCTATGTGATAAATTTCTATTCAGCTACAAACATATACAGTTAAGTTTTGGGTAACCAAATATATTAATTTTTTAAAGTCTTTGACAAACAATAAAAGGGAAGATGACTTATGAAAGCAGATTATTGGCACTTAAGCAAACTAGGAATTAGAAAGTCAATGAAGTAAAAGGAATATGATAATTATAAGTACTTGCTATGCTAACATAAATAAAAGGATGTGTTACTTGAAGTGGAAAAAGTTAAGGGAGGAGTTATCACTTAAAATAAGACTATGTTTTTAATAAGTTTAAGAAAAATATCTGAATCAAGTCCAAAAGTGATAAGTCTTTTGAAGAATGATTTTTAAATGTTTAACAATTTTCTGAATGCTGAAATAAGACTAATATGAAATGCGATCGGTATAAATAATGGATTAGATAGTTGTGATTTTATAGATTTTTTTAAGATCAGTATTTTCATTGCAGTCTTAGTTCTGAACTAACTGTTCTTATATTTCTGATGAAGTGTTATGGGGCTTTTTTGGCTTTTTTATATTCATCGAATTAATGCTATAACTCCAGGGTCAGCAAACTATAGCCCCTGGGCCAAATCCTGTTTCTCTGTGGGCCCACAAGCTCAGAATGGTTTTTACATTTTTAAATGATAGGGGGAGACCAAAAGAATAGGGGGAGAACAAAATTTCACAACATGTAAAAAGCATATGAAGTTCAAATTTCAGTGTCCAAAAATAAAGTTTTATTGAAACACAGCCACATTCATTCATTTGCATATAATCTGTGGTTGCTTTTGCCCTACAAAAGCAGAGGTAAACAGTTACAGCAAAGGTCATATGGCACACAAAACCAGAAATGTTTACTACCTGACTATTTACAGGAAAAGTTTGCTGAGACCTGCTATAATGAGCTAGTGTGCAAAACGACAGTGACAGAGAAGTGATTATAATAGAGGCTTTGTAAAATTCTCTTCATTTTAGAGCTTGAGGAAAGAAGAGCTGCTCATTTTGGGGGGATGGTTTCAGATTGTTCTGCCTAGAAGCATATGTCTAAAAGAGTTAATACCCTGAAATCTCTATCTTTACATTTTTATTCATCTGTTTGCCATTGTTTTTTCTAGCTACTCTTTTTTCACATCGTGTCGCAGACACACACAAAGTAAACCCACCATGGGATTAACGTTAAATCCTTCAAATATAGAACTGTCATGGAAATAAAGTATAGATTATAAATTCCTCTTTGTTGAGGAGTCCCCTACAGAGATTTAGGGTAAAAAGATAAGTTCCAATCTTGCTCCCTTAAACTTTTTTAAAATGTGTTTTTAGAGTATTTTTGCTGCACACCACATTTTTCTGTTTATTACTTCATTCTGTTTTATTAAAGATAAGACCACCTTTTGATTTCTCATATGTAACTGCACCAAAAAATCATGCCATCTACAGGAAATTTTGTACAACTGGTAAAGACACCCTGATATGATCAACTAATACATCATATCTTAATATACAGCACTTAAATATCTAAAAGGCATCTGCATTGAATCAGCCAACTCTGACTGAAGTAAGGAAGAACAGCTGGAACATTAGTCCTTAAATAAACATTCAGTAGCTTTTAAATGAGTAAACATCAGTTTGCCTATAAACTCTACTTTCTCAGGCAAATTTTAGAGTCTTTTGTAGAATATTATTTGAGCCTCCTAATAAGTCTTCCTTGTTTGATGTTTTGGCACTTACTCATATCAATAATATGCATTTATTTACTCTTTATTTTATAATAATTATGTAACATCCTGAGTATCCTGGTAGATGGTGTCTTACAAATATGACCAGACTACAGTAATGATGAAATGACAGTAAATCAACTTTAGTATTATCTGTTTGGAAAACAGGCTAATTTTGCTACCTTTCAATCTTAGAATTTGCTTAACTTACTTGTTAATACAATTCTGAGGTTTCACTTCTGAATAACAAAAATCTATCTGTTTAGAACGAAAAAAAAATCTCATCTAATACTTATAAAATCACCTACAGTACCGTATCTAAGACATCATGGAAGTGGAAATGACACACACTGTGAGGTGTTAAATGTTTATTGCAGAATTGCCATTCTCAGGATTGACTTTAATACAAAAATAAGGTACTAAGAAAAGATCTCCTTGACAAGTAAATTTCCCTAGTAACAGAAAATGGAGAAGTGAGGGGGGGAAAAAGATAAAGACTCAAACTGTTTTGAAAGATAAAGTTTTTCAGTTTTATGGATATATAGAGACAGAAAAAACATGCATAGCCAAGTTTTCTTAGAACTAACACCTTGGTAAAGAAAATTAGGTGTGTATATGGTTGGAAAAAAATTTAATTTCTTAGTATGTATAGAATTGACCGTATTTTAGGGAATACCTCAAAGTAACCTATTAAGTGGCAGTGATAACATTTTATCACAGATCTTTGTGATGGTAAATATAAAACCTTCTCAACATTATTTCACACAGTTCAGTTTTTTAGATAGAAGAAAAGAGTTTGTATATTCATTTATTCATTGAACACTTATTGAGCACCTACTACATTCTGCTGTGCTGGGTGCTAGAAATACCATTGAACAAATCAGATAATAAGGGCATTTCTGATTCCTCCACTGTGCCATCTTCTGTATCTTCATTTCCCCATCCTACCTTTGTGTTTTGTAACTTCATGAAGAATTTGTAACTAGAGAATGCATACTTAATTTAATTCACCTGGCATTGTAACAACCTAATGAAAGAAGAGGTCAGAGAATTAAACATGGCAGTATGACAACCTAGAACGTAAGAACAGGCCAGAAAATTATCAGTTCAAAGCATGAAGATTAAATATATTTTTGAGTATAAAATAGCTGTTTTAAAAAATCAGTAAAGCATTCTGATAAAAGATAGGTTTGGACAAGAGTTTTGTGTTTCAAATTTTGTCTCTTATGGTGTTTTTATTGACACATACATTAATGTATCATTAATATATAGACATATATACATACATAATACGTATACATAAATATGTATATATATATATACATATATGAAGATTCAGTAGTACTGCAAATGGAATAGTAGGAACAGGACATCAGAATCAGAATACTGAGCTGGCTTTGGTGCCCTCTTTAAAAAGCAATATGAAGATGTACAGTAGAGCCCTCATCTTATAAATAACCTCACATATAGTTTGCTAGTGTTATTAAACCAATGAAGATCAGTGTAGTACCACAGGAGAAAAATGACCAGTGTTCTGCTTTCTGATTAACCTTGATGAGCATCTTCTCAGCAAGATAAAATCAGATCTGATCAGAGGGAGTCATCTCTGTCATGGATTTTTTTTTTTTTTAAGCCAGGTATTTTTTTATCACAAGGCTCTCCTCAGATAGCTTGAACCTTGAGATTTCAAACTCAGGTGTCTGCTTATAAGGCTGTCTTGTTATCTGGCAAATGTGTTGGTGATGGAGCCATCTAATCTTCTGAGACCCTTACTATGCTATCATTTCCTCTTTAACAGTGTTTTCTTTTCCCCACTGCAAAACCAGGCTCGGCTTCCCTCGTGCTCATCTACCTATAGTGTATCTGAGGTATACTCTGCACGTGTTATCTTACATGGTCAACAACATGCTCACCCTCACCATTTTTCTTATTTTATTTTCCTTTGCCTTAATTTATTTTGCCTTGCACTTTGCACTTGGCTGGAAGGGATAAGGGTACCAAAGGGGAAAAGTTAGCTGTTTCAGAAGGAATTTTCTATATTTTTATAATAACTGTACTGTTTTCTGAGTAACTTTTTTGGGGGGAGGGCAGTTACTGTATCATGTTGAAATGGTTAAAGTCTGAGTAGCCAACTTGATTGTTACCACCACTTTAATTCTGTAAAAATTCCTTTGAGCCAGGCAATTTGTTATTAAATTAATATTGGCTAAAGACAAAGATTCTGGTTTGCAGGCCTGTGTACGTCTCTCTGGTAGCTGAAGATTTACATTGAATTAGTGACAGTTTTGTCCCATTAACCATAGACACAGCATCCCAAATTGGCTACTAAATGAAAAGTTAATATGATTCCCCTGTTTTTGTATAAAAGGGAAGATTCATTCCTTTTTAAAAAACTGATTAGGTTACTCAGGAGAATAGTTTCCTTGATATTTGTATTTTTATAAGGTTCTTATAATCTGGAAGATTAATTTTATAATCACTCATGAGATTCATGTTCTTTTGACAAAATATTTTATATGACACTTGAACTATGTTTTTTTGCCTCTTTAGGGGTCTAATTTCTTATTCTTACTATGTAAAACCATAGCATATGTGTGTTTCTGTTTTTGTGAAACAGATTCATTGAAATATTAACAGATTTTGAATATCCTTTATAAAATAATTGTTTTATTAGCAGAGGGCACTGTTAAGTAACTAAGAGAAACAGGGGGGCACTGTTAAGTAACTAAGAGAAAAGAGTATTTGTGCCTCAAAATATGGCTAGTAAATAAAAGGACTTGAATATTCTATGAATTTTAAGATCCTAATTTTTTCCAGACAAAACACATTTCTACACATATTTAGTACTGTTAGCTTAATTCTGATTAAGTTTCAGCTGTTTTAGATTTTTTTCTCTTAAAACTGATTTTGTAGAGAATTAATTTCTTCTTGAAATATATATCTGTAGGGAAAATATATATCTGTAGGGAAAGGAAAGTAATGAAAGGCAAATAAATTACTTGTGCTATCAGCAGACTTTTGAGAGACAAGATTAATATCATCTCATTACCACATTTTCCATAGGTCTTTTCTTAATTCCCCAGGATTATGATTCCCAGTATAAAAAATATATAACCCATTTCTTTCTGACACTTCATCCAGGCAATTCTCCATTTCCCATGAGAGTGTATAAGAAGTCTACCATTGGCATCATCTTCAGTCACAGCCTACAGCATCCATCAGGGTATTACTTTCTCTGTGATAGCATGTGTGCAGGAGGGTTCTCAGGTTGGAATGTGGAATTGGCTTCTGTGGGGGATGGGATTGTGTATGCTGTAGCATTTGCTCCATAGCACTCGGCTCTTAAATGAACTCTGGCTTTATCTGGATTTGTTATTGTGACACATTAGCTTTATTTATTTCTCATGAAATATGTTTCTCTTTTTGTCATTTGTGGTAGGGTTTTTATATTTCCAGTGATACATCTCTGCGGACTTCATCCGTGGTACTTATGTTTAATTTATGATGCTATAAAGACCAGTAAGACCATGAAGAACTGCTTAGGGCTCTAATATTCATGATAACCCTCCAGACAGAATAACCTTCCATAATTTTTTCTGTTTCATCTTAAATTGGTAAACAATTATTTTATAAAATTTTATTTTTTTTTTAAAGATTTTATTTATTTATTTGACAGAGAGACACAGCGAGAGAGGGAACACAAGCAGGGGGAGTGGGAGAGGGAGAAGCAGGCTTCCCGCGGAGCAGGGACCCGATGTGGGGCTCGATCCCAGGACCCTGGGATCATGACCTGAGCCGAAGGCAGACGCTTAACGACTGAGCCACCCAGGCGCCCCTATTTTATAAAATTTTAGACTATGAGTCTTAATAATTAGAATTTCAAGAAATGTCCTCATGTTTCAATTTTTCATATGGAAGCCTCTTGATGGGACTGTTGGTTAAGTGTATTTTTTATTTTATAGCATCAGTGGAGGTAGCCAAACTTTCCATGACTCAGTCTCTTCTTTCCCTCACATTTATACCATTTTCACTGACCTTACTACTAAAGGAATAAATTCTCCAGTACCTAATGTAGCACATTGGCTTTATCAATTTCATGTCACTATCTTCTGTGCCATTCATAAGACCAAAAAATAAGCCATGTTCAAAAATGAGTCTATCCATGAGTTGTTCAAGAACAAGATAATTTCTAACCTCACCTGACTGATACTGCTCAGCAAATATTAATCCATGTAGTTGATTGCCCCTTTGTAAAAATTACAATTCACTTACTATGTGACAGGCTTTGTGTTTGACATCTCATTGATCTTATTTCAATTAGTCTTCACTACAGCTATTTAGAGAAGACATTATCGTCATCCTGATTTTACAAACCAGGAAAATGAGCTCAAAGAGGTTAGATATCTTGCCTTAAGTCATAAAGCTTCCAAATGAGTGTCAGAAAATTGTTTTTTCTTAAATACCACACCTTCTGCTATTCAGGAGTTATTAAAAGTCATCAGCTCTGCATGGCATGCAATAGTCTTGTATTTTCACAGTATATATTTACCTGGTTCAGGCTGATCATATAGTTTTTTATTTTATCTTATGAGAGGATTTAGATATGTATCTATAAGATACAAAGCTTTAATTCAAGGAAATAGTAGAAAGACCTTCCTCTTGTAATTTATTATTCTTATTTTTCTTATATTTAGTCATTCAATAAATATATATTGAACACCTACTATTTCTTCTTTAAATGTAATTATAATCTGCTAGCTATGTCTTGACCTTTGGAATTGGCTTCACATTTAGAATGCATAGAATATCATGAATATAATGAGATCAGTGTCACAGGTTGTACATGATTGTTCATCCCCTCAAGTCAAGTAAAAAAAGAACTCACCTTTCAAATTCCCAACTAATCTCAGCTTTGCTCCAGTATTGTTCCAGCAGTGTTCATTTTTTAAGATCCTTTGAAAAAATTGCTTCAGAATTCACTTAGTTTAGACAAAAGCCAGAATTAGTACTATCTCCTTGTAGTGCTCTTTCTGACTTATTTGAAAAGCTGAAATATACACTAGATATAAATCTTTTTATGATTTGTAACAGTAAAAAAAATAAACATTGAACCTTTAAAACCTTTTCTTTAATGTCTTAGATTTTTTAGTAGCAAGGTTGATTTAGATAATTTGAAATTTTGAAGTTAAATTGATTTTTACTGTTGAGTGGACAGAGACCAAAATTTAATTTTATTTATTTTTTTAAGATTTTATTTATTTATTTATTTATTTAGAGAGAGAGAACAAGCAGGGGTAGGGACAGAGGCAGAAGGAGAGGGAAAAGCAGGCTCCCTGCTGATTGGAGATCCCGATGCGGGGCTCCATCCCAGGACCCTGGGATCATGACCTGAGCCGAAGGCAGATGCTTAACTGAGCCACCCAGGTGCCCCAATTTTATTTTTATTTTAATGCTTGAAAACTTTTAGCTACCTGAAGAAACAGTGGCATTTTTAAGTTGTAGCATGCAAAACAGTTGCCCTTTGAACCCAACACACTTTTAGAACACCAATTCTGATCTAAACAAACCTTGGCTGACTGATAGTTTGGAGCCTCTGCAAATGGAAACTTCAGTTGAATTGCAGATAGTACATCTGCATATTCGATGGAGGAAGGAAAGATGGAAGGGAACGAAGAAAACTGGATTTTAAATACAGCAACATTTGCTCTTTAAAAAAAAAAAATAGGGGGCGCCTGGGTGGCTTAGTCATTAAGCATCTGCCTTCATGGCTCAGGTCATGATCCCAGGGTCCTAGGATTGAGCCCCACGTCAGGCTCCCTGATCAGCAGGAAGCCTGCTTCTCCCTCTCCCACTCCCCCTGCTTGTGTTCCCTTTCTCACTGTGTCTCTCTCTGTCAAATAAATAAATAAAATCTTTAAAAAAAAAATTAAAATTAAAAAAAAATAGGGCCATTTTTGAACCACTAACAGGACTACAAACTATTTAGATTGGAAGAAACTAATAAGATAAAATAAAGATTCAACACTGTGAAATGATCACCTAATATTTTCTACTTCACAAAATCTCACTTAGAAAATCTATTAATAATCAATTTAGTATTTATTTCAGTATAGTTTTCTGTGGTGCTCCACTCTTCCCTGTCACTCTTATGTTTACTGTTTTCATTCTGTTTGTATATAATAGTTGGGAATTTGGAGATAATGTGAAGAAATCTGTTAGAAATGGAATCTTTTAAAAACACTACAACCGCTGCTTACCAAAGTTTCCTAACTCCTACTTCACTTTTGAACCTTTAAAAAGGAATTACAGTATATAAATTGTTTGGGTCAAAATAAGAAAATTAAGGGGGCACCTGTGTGGTTCAATTGGTTGAGCGTCCAACTCTCGATTTTGGCTCAGGTCATGATCTCAGGGTTGTGAGATCGAGCCCCATGTCGGGCTCGGCACTGGGCATAGAGCCTGCTTAAGATTCTCAATCTCTCTCCCTCTGCCCCTCTCTCCACCTCTCCATCTCTAAACATAAATTGATTAATTAATTAATTAATTACATACTTTTCTCTTACATCCAAATAAGTGACCAGCCATAAAGGTAATGGAAAAGCACATTTGACAGGAATATTTGATAAATCTATCTAATCAAAACCTTCTTGGAAAAGAATTGAAAAGAATTGATTGACATTTTTTAAAAAAAGATGATAGGTACTTCTGTCTACTTGGACATACATTTTTAAATTTCCATAATAAAAAGATTTTTTAAACAAAGTATTGTAGTTGACACTAGTGAATTTCTGCTTATCCTTATATACTACCTCATCTACTCTGATCATTTGAAATACAAAAGAGGTCATCAATGAAAATAAGTCATGAGAATTTTAAAGTTTAAGATGAGGAAATATTAAAGCATGGATAACAGGTTTAGTAAGTTTTTTAAGTGTCTTAAAACTAAGATGGAGGCGGGCGCCTGGGTGGCTCAGTCGTTAAGCGTCTGCCTTCGGCTCAGGTCATGATCCCAGGGTCCTGGGATCGAGTCCCACATCGGGCTCCCTGCTCGGCAGGAAGCCTGCTTCTCCCTCTCCCACTCCCCCTGCTTGTGTTCCTGCTCTCGCTATCTCTCTCTCTCTGTCAAATAAATAAATAAAAATCTTAAAAAAAAAAAAAAAACTAAGATGGAGGCTATGCATATCTTTGAGAAAGAATTATCTCCTTTTAATTCTTCTAATACATACAATGAACTTGTATCCAGATCCACTTTCAAATCCTGGCTTTCAAAAAACAATGAATTTGGCAACTCCTGTAGAAGGCACTCAAAAAATATTTAGGAAATGGGGAGTGAATACTTAAATCATCAATCAACTTTTCTAAAGTGTATAAAGTTTCTACATCTGGGTTTCAGGGAGAATTGTAATTTATGTAAAATCAGTAGAGTCCCTGGGACATAGTAAGCATTAATTTATTTTTCTTCTCCTTGGTTGTGTAAGCTCTAGTCACCTCAGACTTGGATTATTACATTAGCTAAACAATTGGATTCTCTTTGATAGTTCCTCTTTCTTCTTAAATCAGACTAATCTTCCCAAGTACTACTTTCATTCCCATCAGTTATCTAATCAAAAAAGCTATAATAGCCTACCTCTGAGCTGTTGTATCAAGAGTAAATGCCTTTCTGCCTCTCTCCCAACATCCTTTATACTTTGGCCAGCCGCTATTTATCTAGTATTATTTTCTAGTGACCAACTCCTCCCAGTTTGCCCAGGACTTTTCCTGATTTTATCACTGAAAGCACCACCTCCTAGGACTATTTTGGTTTAAAACTGAAAGTTCTGTACTCCAGGAAACCCCTCAGGCCCTGTCAAACAAGGACAATTGGCCATTTATTCCCTTTCATGTACCTACCAACTAGTCAAGGGGACCTTCTTGTTATATTATATTCCTTCTTTCTTGTTGGCCATTATTTGTGCTATTTTGTCATTCTGCAATGCCCTCCTACACTTCATAGCTCCATTCTACCTTTCTCCAGAAAACTCCTACTTACCCCTAGTCATCCTCTGAAAGGAATTTCAACTGTGCTTATAGGCAGTATTACTCTATACTGCTTTTCCTCCTGCCTATTGACTATTTTACTACCATTCCTTACATGTTGATGATCAACTTGATTCACTCTCAGATTCTCGTTTCATTTCTCACTATATATCTGCATTGTCCAGCACAATAGCCAGTAGCCATATGTGGCTTTAAATTTAAATTCATTAAAATTAATTCAATTTAAAATTTAGTTTCTTATTTGCAGCAGCCACATTTCAAGTGCTCAGTAGTCAATGTGGCTAGTGGCTATTGTATTAGAAAGCATAGATATACAACTACAACATTTTTATCACCACAAAAAGTTTTCATAATCAACTATTGTTATAATTATGATCATCACCATTCATCATTATTACTTCTATTTATATAGCATTTACTTCGGTCAAGGATAATTCTAGGAGCTTCACATATATTACTGTCACATATCACTGTCACTATTTGGTAACTACCTTGGGATCAACTGTCTACAGCCCACATCTCTCTCTGAAGTTACAAGCATCTTGAACATAACTCAGCCCCCAAATTTGTTTCTTCATGCACTATTTCAATATATAACACTATGCAGTGGCTCAGACTGGAAATCTGGGTGTTATCTTGTATCCCTTATGACCACATAACCTAAGTCCTATAGATTCTGCCTTTTTGTATTCTAGAATCTATGCCCTTCTCTCTAGAATCACTTTCAGTGATTTAGTTGGATTTCTCACCTGGATAACTAGATTAATCTCCAAACTAGTTTCTCTACCCTCATCGTTTATTCCATGACTATCTCTTATTTATCTTTACATTGCTCACCAGAATGAACTTGTTAAAATGTTAATGTAATCATGCCATTCCCCTATTTAATGTCTTTCAGTGGCTTTCCATAACCTTTAGGAATTGGCCCTTACTTAACTCATTAACTATTCCTCTGACCACCCCCTATCATGGTTAAAATTAGCTTCAGCCACACTTTTTTGCCATTTCCCAGTTGCCAGGGTCCCTCATATCTGTGAATTATGCTTGCCTTTTTCTCTGATTTTTTTCCTCTTTTCTTCACCTAACTAAATTGTAATTGTCCCTTAAAATTCTGCTCATATATCCCGGCTCCAGGAAGCCTTTCCTGATAATCTCCGTCCAACTCCTACCCCCATCTGAGTTAGGAGCATTTCATGCATATCCCCATAGCAGTTTGTACTAACTTCTATAACTGCATTTATCATGATGTGTTGTAATTATATGTTTACTTAACTGTTTTTATCTATTGCATCGTGAGCTCCTAGAGACCAGAGTTTTTTTTTTTTTTTTTTTTGAAACCTGTAAGTCAGAGGCTAGATCATTTTGAGGCAAACAGTAGGTATTCAGTAAGTGTGGGTTGAGTGAGTGATTGAATGAATGACATTTAATTATCCCCTAATGGGTATATTTATAATAGCATTCACTCTGTTAATTAGGTTGTGAAACTTGGTTGGGTAAAGACATTGACTTAGTTCCTTTTGGATTTTACTCCTTTTCCCCATCTAGCATACAGTGAGCATTTACTAAACACATATTGACCAGATCATGAGTTAGAACCCAGTTTCAAATATCCCATTATATATGTGTCATATGTCTCTAACATTTGCATGCATTTTTCTGATTTCCAAAAGTATATAGTAATCTAAGTCAGTACTTCTAAAACATTTTAATTCTACTCTGCCTATTCCTACAGTATACTCTGATATTCCATTTTTTAAATAAATAAGTAACAGGGATAGCAGCCTAATTTTTCTTGAATGTGGGCTCAAATAATATGTTACTCCAATCTCTACAACTCTAAATCCTTATTGACCTCGGATGTTATAGGAGAGAAGAGTCTCAAACTGTAGAATTGACTTTCCCTGTTTTTGGAACCTAAAGTTTACTTAGAGCAGGACAGCTTTATTCTCTGTGACCCCAATCAGTTCCCTTGACATCCTGTTTGAAAAATACTGGGAACTAAAGTCTATAAAAAATCATGCTCTCATAATTTCAGATGGGAATTCATATGGGAATCAGAATTGGTACACAAAAAAATATAGAAAGCTGAGGTTTATTGTTAAGCCAGTAGGAAGTATTCCTTAGTTAGCTTTAAACAAAACTGAAGTCAGAATCTAGTGTTATTGAGTAATAAATAAGTTGTACATACGCCTCTGATTAAAGCTTCTTCATCGATTACCAAGACACAAAGGGAGTATTGGCAGGCAAGTCAAAAGAAGGATCAACATATAAATTTCCAATGCTCTTTTTTGTTTTTATTGTTCTTATCCAATAGTGAGGGAAATTGATATCAAAGTGAATTTTACTCTTCACTGGGCTGATGCTCATCCTTCTTTTTCTTCGTGTGCCCTTATGTACCACAGCCAGCATTTTGTCTCCATTTCTCTTCTTTCTTAACCCAATTGTCTCTTCTATATGGGAGATAATATCAATGCATGCTTGCACAGCTTCCAATAAACTACATAGGTTTAATGAATTCAGAATAGCTCATGGTTATATCCTGCTTTGGTTCATACTCATAGCTTTACAGACAGGTTTGGTTTACCACCAATCTTGCTCTAATTTTTAAACATTCAGATAAATATCTTCTTGACTACCAACAATGTAAATTTTCTTTGCTTGTACACACAAACATGCATTTGGGTATTGAAATGAATGCATAACCTAGATTTTAGCAAATGGAATTTATCAGTTTTCTCTGGTTACCTTTTTTCCTCCTTTCAGAAGCACTACTATTTACCCAAAGAACACAAAAATACTAATTCAAAGGCATACATGAACCTCAATGTTTATAGCAGCATAATCTGCAATGGCCAAATTATGGAAACAGCCCAGATGTCCATCCACTGATGAATGGATATGGAAGATGTGGTCTGTGTGTGTGTGTATATATATATATATATATATATATACATGGCTATATATATATATATATATAATGGAATATTACTTAGCCATAAAAATCTTGCCATGTGCAATGACATAGATGGAGCTAGAGAGTATTATGCTAAGTGAAATAAGTCAGAGAAAGATAAATACCAGATGATTTCACTCATATATGGAATTTAAGAAACAAAACAAATGAGCAAAGGGTAGGGGGAGGGGTAGAGAGGCAAACCAAGAAACAGGCTCTTAACTATAGAGAAGAAACTGATGGTTACCAGAGGGGAGGTACATGGGTGGAAGGGTGAAATGGGTGATGGGGATTAAGGAGCGCACTTGTGATGAGCACCAGGTGTTGTATGGATGTGTTGGATCAGTATATTGTACACCTGAAACTAATATTACAGTGTATGTTAACTGAATTTGAATAAAAACTTTAAAAATAAAAATAAATAAAATTCAATTACTTTCCCTCTACTACAAAAAAAACAAAAAACAAAAAACCTTCCTTTCTCAACCAGGATTCCTGATCCAAACCACAGAACAAGAAGTGATTTGTGTGGCTGTTTTTTCAAGCTCCTGTGAAGATGTTGCCATTATAGGTTCATAAAAGAGAAGTTAATTCATTACATACAGTGGATATATAGTGCATTAGGGCTTAATTCTCTCCTAGAGTTGTGAAAGATACAGTAATTCTGTCTTTGCTTTTACATAGTTCAGTACTTTTAAGCCATTTGGGAATTCTCCTTATTGCCTTTTTCTTTGATACTAAAATCTCTAAATAGCTTCATGCATACCATGTGATTTTCAGATTTGAGGATGTGAAGGATGTTTTTATTTTGGAGGGTTTTTTTTTTTTAATAAACTCCTAGGTTTTCCAAAAGAATTAACTTTAACCAGGTTTCCATCATATTCTAGAGATGTTCATGCTTTGGCAGTTACTAATATTTTACTGGTTTTCTCACAGTATTGAAGTAAACTTACTAAAGATCAATTCAGCATAGTACTTAAAAGTTTCAGTTTGGGCTACATTTGAATCCCAGCCCTTGATCTGAAACCCAATCCTGCCTCTTACTAGCTTTGTAATATTAGGCAAGTTAACTTGTCTGCACTTCATGTTCCTATAAAATAGAATGATACCAACATTTTAGGGGACCTTAACTATTGAACTGGTGCATGCCTGATATGAATAATTAATGAGAATTATTGTATTATCAATACTGATTGTTATACCAAAAGTCCAAAGGTAAAATTATTTTTAGTTTGAACTAACTGTGAAACATATTATCTGCAACATTTATCGCACAGTAAAATATGTTTTGCATTATAGTTATTATCACAACCTGACTGAAAAATCAAGTATTAGCACACTAGCAACTGGACCTAAGTTAACATCAACATTTGTACCATTCCTGCCTTGTTTCTTTTTCCTAACCATTGCCGAAGTTTATTGAATATGATACATATGAACTTCTATTTTTGAGATATGTCTTTCTTTTCATTCAGCCAGTTGACTGTCTTCTCCAATTTTTCTTGTCTTTTTCTCCAGAATCATAAGAATAGTACTTTTTTATTGTAATTGTTACTTTAGGGTAGGAAAAAGTTTTCCTCGATCCTCTTAGGATCCCTGCTTGTGTCTGAAAATTAAACTGACAAAGACAGATTAATAGGAGAGAAGCATACTAATTTATAGAACGTAAATTTTACAGAGCCTTCATAAGGAAATGAAGACACAAAGAAATAGTTAAACCTGATGTTTTTATGCTAGGCTTGATGAAGGGAGAACAGTCATGGAGAATTATGATGGGGCAAAGAGTATGAGCTAAGGGTAATAAACTGGGGGAAATTTAAAAGAGCTTTTCATTCTGATACTTCTCAGTGTCACTCCATCTTGGCGATCAGGATGCTCCTTTCCTCAGGGTACAGGGAGGGCAACTCTTATGACCTGTTTTGGGGGTAAAGGGGAGAGGAAGGACAGAGAGACCCTCTTGCTTTTGCCATTTTCTCAAAATTATTAAGTTTAAATTATTCAGCATGCTAAGATGCTATATTTGGGGGTAGCACGTGCTGAATCCCATCATCCTATTGTCCTTGAATTCCATTATATGTCACTCTGCAGGCACCCACCAACTTACAGGTGGGGCAAAGCAGTTTCCCATGAAAATAACTTGATAAATGATGACCAGATTTCTAGACTAGTGTTCAAAACTGAAATAGCACTATAGTTTAACTGAATTGAGAGTCAAATAGAAATATGTGGATTAAGGTAGGAATCTGTGTACTATTTATAACATTATTTCTTGGGAAAATACATTTTAACCCTTAACAGAATCCAGCCTACTGAAAGGCATTTTTATTCTGACAAATTCTGAATGGCAACAGAATCTTTCATCCTGTTTCTTTCCTTCCAAACCTCAAATGGGGCGTCTTCCTTAGAATATCCATTTACTAGGGGAAGGTAAAGGGAGAGGGAAACTGGCAGTTTGGGGCAGGACTTCTTCACAGCATCATCAATCAGTGTTTGTTGAATGAATTTTTAAGATGGATGTTGATATCAGGGGTTTACACCTATATAGTTAAATTTCTATAAGCTTTCTATTATGTGGTATTATTATTTCTACTATCTCTTTCTAGTGAATGCTGATTATTTCTGACTTATTAAATGCCTTCTTTGTCATTATCTTGTGAATAAGATATAGATCTTTGATCCAGGTGAGCAAAGTAAAATAAATATATGACTGAATTAAAAGAGGTGACTTCTATTGCCTGGTCTATTTATGAGAAAGCTAATTCATCATGAATATAGCAAACAGGATCCTTAGTCCTGTTAAAAATTTTAGTGGTACGATTTTAGAGGAATTGGGTCTTGATTATGTTATATGCATTTTGCTTTCTACTTAAAAGTTCAGAGTGCCAAATGAAGGTAAAAAAACATGTGTTGAGCTTGAAAGCCTATAAAGGATTTTGATGTCCTGAATGATTGTAAGAATTAAAATTGATATGGTTGTTATTCTTACTTGGTTGTTTATACTTTCAGTTTTGCTAACACTACCAATAGTCATGATTAGTCATCAAGTATCTACTGAGCATCTACACTACAGTGTAGACATTGCCATATTAGGTATACAGAGACTGTAGCAAAAATTAAATATAGGGCCTCACTTAAGGATTTTACAAATTGGAATATTGTCTATTTTTAAAATCATATTCATGTATTCAGGCTGTGGTGTTCAGGAATATTACTAGAAACAATGCCTTTGGCTCTGAAAATTAAAACTATTCAACGTTAGCATTAAAAAAGTCCATAGGGGACACCTGGGTGGCTCAGTCAGTTAAGCATCTGCCTTCAGCTCAGGTCATGATCCCAGGTCCTGGGATCGAGTCCCACATGGGGCTCCCTGCTCAGTGGGGAGCCTGCTTCTCCCCCTCTCTCTGCCCCTCCCCCCTGTTTGTGCACGCTCTTTCTCTCTCTCTCTCTCTCTGACAAATAAATAAATAAAATCTTTAAAAAAAAAAAGCCTATAGGAAAAAGCCATAGAACATTCTATGTTCACAAAAGACTCATGGGGGAGTTATTTTAAAATTCACCAAATTATTGTGTTTTTTTTTGTTTTTTGTTTTTTTTTTTAAAGATTTTATTTTATTTATTTAAGACAGAGAGAATGAGGGAGAGAGAGCACATGAGAGGGAGGAGGGTCAGAGGGAGAAGCAGACTCCCTGCCGAGCAGGGAGCCCGATGCGGGACTCGATCCAGGGACTCCAGGATCATGACCTGAGCCAAAGGCAGTCGCTTAACCAACTGAGCCACCCAGGCGCCCTCACCAAATTATTGTTAACAATAACAAAAAAGAACTTGCTTAGGGCAGATTTTCCTAGAATAGATTTGAGTTCTTGGGGCCTTATTATGTAACTTTAAAAGTGCCGTAATATTTCTTTAGGCGGGGCATCTGGGTGGCTCAGTCATTTAAGCGTCTGACTTTGGCTCAGGTCATGATTCCAGGGTCCTGGGATCGAGCCCCACATCGGG
Organism: Neomonachus schauinslandi; assembly: GCF_002201575.2. NCBI lineage: Eukaryota > Metazoa > Chordata > Mammalia > Carnivora > Phocidae > Neomonachus > Neomonachus schauinslandi. Next base: position 33,297,743 of record NC_058411.1, on the reverse strand, counting down.
CTCCTTGCTCAGCTAGGAGCCTGCTTCTCCGTCTGCCTTCCACTCCTCCCCTGCTTGTGCTCACACGTGCGCGCGCTCTCTCTCTCAAATGAATAAATAAATAAAATCTTAAAAAAATATATTTCTTTAGGCCACATTTTTGTCTATACAGAGATTACATCATTATTCTAAGTAGGTAGTAGGCTTATTTAATTTATTTACCAAGTACAGACCTTTTTGGAAAAGAGAGATAAAGGCAAAGCATGATATTACTCTTTATTAACATTATTTATTGGAGGAAAATGCAAATTTTCACCCTTTAAATGCTCTCCTTTGCTAAGTTATCTAACACATTTGAATTGTATAGGAGACCCTGAAAGAAAGGACTCCAGTAAGCAGTATAGGTCAGAATAAATAACATATAGCAAAGGAGATAGTGTTTATGTAATTTGATATTTTCTTTTTAGTCCATTCAGTTGAATGTAAGGGCATATTTTGAATCCTATGGAATCCATTTTAATCATACTAATAGTGTTTCCCATATATTTTTAGCCACTTACTAGTGGTCATCTAATAAATGTTTCCTACCCAATTTTAAAATTGCAACTATCATTTTCCAAATTAGATTAATCTAAAATATTTACAGTCTTAATAATCCTATGTGTACTATACTTATTATTCAAGAGGTTTTTTAATAGCCTTTTATCTTTTCACAACATCTAAGACAGAATTTTCATTTTATTCTCATTTTTAACAAAAATTACAGAATTGAGAATTATAGAGAAGTGTTGAGGGCTTTTCCACAGGATGTACCCTATCATCATCAATATGCTAAGCTAGAAATAAAAATGGAGAACGTATGGTGTTCTTTCCATTGGTTTTAAAAGGTTCACTTGTATAGTTACATATATATAATGTCAGTTTTTGATAGGTATGCTCATTTTATCATACTTATTTACTTCTCTTCACCTTGACTATTTTGGGAACCCAGTCTCATGTTCAGTGATGTATTTTATATCCAGGAGTAAGTATCAATGCGTTGGGTGATAAATTGAAACCACATACAGCCTTTGAAATACATGTGCTTGCATCATTTATGAGTATACCTTTTAAAATGCTTTTGACTTAGCAGCATCTGACTGCAGAAGACCATTTTCTGCCTCCCTGTGACTTTCATGTGACTTTTGTTACTACAGAAAGTGAAGAATTCTGAAAAATAGTAAGGTTATTATACAAAATATTATTTTATAACAAAACAGAGCTGGATGTATATTATGCACAGGAAAACTAATATTGTATATATTCCTTGGAATTGAGAGGGCAGAAAAAGTAGGTATGTTGGTACTCAAATGTTTTGCATTTTAAGGGAAAAAAAAAGAATGAATAAGAGAGGAAGGAAAGGGAAAAAGAGAAAGGGAGGGATGGAGAAAGAAAACAAGCCCTGGTTTTTCATTCCCTTTTCTGCTTCAGTATTTAAAGAATAGGTTATTTGGGCGCCTGGATGGCTCAGTCGGTTAAAGTGTCTGCCTTTAGCTCAGGTCATGATCTCAGGGTCCTGGGATCTAGTCCCACATCGAGCTCTCTGCTCAGCAGGGAGTCTGCTTCTCTCTCATACTCTCCCTTTGTGCTCTCTCTCTCTCAAATAAATAAATAAAAACTTCAAAAAAAAAATAAAGAGTAGGTAATGTATTCTGAGTTTCCCATATTAAATAGTTCAGTGCATAAGCAGCAGCTTATAGAACAAGAGTGAATTCAGAAAGACCTTAAAGATGTTTTTAGATTCATGTTCCATGAAACCCCAAAAGGGATTTAGATTCATATGGATTTTTATAACCACAGTTTTCAACTATATTAGCAATTTTCCTTTTCTGAATCTTCCTTAGGGTCAGAAAAGGAAGGTCTATTTTTGAAATTTTGCCGATGCCATTCTGCATCAGTATTGCCTAGAATCATAAAAATCAGCTTGCTGCTTTTTAAATTTTTTTTCCTCTTTGGCAACTTGCTGTTATCCCAGCACACAGCAGTTAAATCTAATTCTGTTTGGGCTACATGCCTAAGTGTTCTTGTTAAGAAGCATGGCATGAACTAATGCATGGCTTTTGAGAAGGCTGCTGTGTGTATCTGCACTAAAAGAAAAGTTCTTGTAGCAGTCTAGCCCTTTTAATTCAGTATTGAAGCTGCAGTAATTAATGATGAACTTCCGTGCAGTGCTTTACAGAGAAGGGAGTTCCCCAGGAATAAAAGTGGGAACTGAGGCAGAAAATGGTCTTCTGTAGTCAGATGCTGCTAAATTAGTCACAGGTACTTCTCAGTAATGGAGAAAGGGCATCCCTTCAAAGAATACACATGAGTGGGAGAGTAGGAAAGAGAAAAAAAAAAAAAAGATGCCATTGGAACCTGCAAGAGGTTGTTATGAGGAAATATTGAACATTTAATCTTTATATTCCTAAGTCATTTTTGTGGGCATAAATTATTAAGTTTTGCTTAATTTATATCAGGATGTTCCCAATGAAAGTTAATGTTAGTACAGTAATTGAACCAGTTATCAATTACTCCAACCTTTGATATATAGGTTAATGAAGTTTAAACGAACAAAAAGTGTTATATGAGCAGAAGCCCAGAACCATCTAAATGGCCCTCTTTAGCTCATTTCGCTTTATACATAGCAAGTTTATCTGTAATCTCCCCAAGTCCTATGTTACAGAGCCATGTAACACAGTTTAAGAATTAAAGGACAGGTCAAAATAATCTTAAGTCATTCATTCAACCTCAACTGCCACCATATAGCAAGGGTCTCTGTAGCCATTCTCTATTATATTCAGTGAAAGTAGTATTTCCAAAGTGTTCTTGGGCATGTAAGTACCACTCTTTCAATCCATCGATATCATTACCCTTTCATTTGCAATTAATTGACAGTAAACTTGCAGTTGATTAACTTTCAGACATAACTGAACTCTATTTCAAAGCCTTTATAGTCTGAAACATTCTCCAGCTAGAATTATCTACTTGGACTTTGTTTTACTAAGTCATTTATCCTGGTGGATGCAGTCATTGCTTTATGTTTGAAATCACTTTGGCTTCCTTTTAAACATCCCATCCACAAAGGGAAATTTTGCTGCTGCTTTTAAGATTAGTGTTGATGTGATTCTGTCTTTTCTCTTACATACACACACACCTTTTGAATTTTATAAGCTATGCATTTTGACTATGGCCTATTGACTTTAAAAGAGAATTTCAGATCAGGAATGATATTGGTGTTTTTAAGGTCTGCCATGTATTTTGAAAGTCAATTGAAGTAAGAAATGTGAAGAGAGTATCTATAAGAATCCCCATTTTGTTATTTATTACCTCATTTACATTGACCCACTTTCTTAACTGCAGTTCCCTACATTTCACTTTTTTCTGTGCTTCTTTTCCCTTTCCTAGTGAGTGTGTGTGTGTGTGTGAGTGTTAGTGTGTGTGTGTGTGTGTGTGTGTGTTTTAGCAGAAACTACCTGTCTTCTTTATCTCTAGTTGTTTCTTGTTTTCCTTTCCCTTTTCAATGAATAGTAACCCAACCTATCTCAGCCACTGAGGAAAGAGTATTAACCTTAATAATTGCTGTTAAAATGAATATGTATATCTCAGCTTGCTGTGAAGGACCAAAATGGGATGAGCATAGTTGCTTTAGTGTTGGACTATGGCAACCCAACCATGTGTGCCTAAATTCTAAGTCAACCTAACTCACAGCAATATGGGAGAGATAATCTAGATGAAACTAGCATAAACAAATTAGGTATAATATTTCTACCTATAAAATTTCTAAGTTATACAGTGACTCTGTGAAAAGACTATTTATAAAAAGAATGTATGTGCCTTTTTCACCTTAATTGAGTTAAAACATAATACTAATGAATCCAGGGTTACAAATTTGTTAAACCAGTTAACTTCATAGCTTTTCTCTCATTATAGACTATAAACTAATCCCAAATATTTTATTGCAGATATGTATGCAGGGGAAGGACTGAGGAAGGATGTGTTGATGGTTCAAAATAAATTCATCAAAAATTGAATGAGACTGATTTTAACAAAAAAATATGATGCTCAGCCTGTGTTATACTAAAAGTTTTTTTAAATCAAATGTCTATCATTTTCAGCAGCAGTTTCTATTTTTCTTTCATTTTCAATAACTTTTGTCTTGTTTTTCACGTATTCCATGAAGAATATAGATAAGCAAAGAGAAAAAAATCACTCTTGAACTCCCCCATATTAATTGTTAAAACTTAACAGAATAATAAGGAAAGTGAATTGAAGAAAAGAGAGGAGAAAGTAGGAGTTTCCTTAGAGGATATAGAATAAATAAAGAATAAAGAAGCATATATAGAAAGAATACCACCAAAGGATTCCCTATGTGGAAAAAAAATAAGAATAGCTAGTGTATAAGAAATTTAATATTTGGAAAGCTCTGCTGAATTAGTTTCTGCAGAGTTTGACTTCATTGTATTCCTCATTTAACAACCGAGCAATGCAGGGCACAGCAAAGCTACCTGAAGCAACCCTGAGAAGGGTAGAGGGAGTAGATTGTTTAATGATGAAACTGTCAGGCAGTGATTACAATTTAACAACATTCTCAATTAATATATACTTAGTGAAGGAAAAAAACAATGAAAAATATATGACTTGTAGACATTGGCATTGTGTTTGTTGTTAGACAAGAGGGCAAAAGAGTATCCAGATGATCCCAAATTCCAAATTTGAGAAATCTGTGCTAAAAGGTTTATAGGTATTGGCAGCTTCAGGTAAATGTCCTTTGGTGAATCAGTTCCCTTTTATCTTTTCTTTTTTACAGTTCTCATTTTTTAATGAAATATACAATAAAGGGGAGCCTGGGTGGCTCAGTCATTAAGCGTCTGCCTTCAGCTTGGGTCGTGATCCCAGGGTCCTGGGCTCGAGCCCCGCATCGGGCTCCCTGCTCTGCGGGAAGCCTGCTTATCCCTCTCCCACTCCCCCTGCTTGTGTTCCCTCTCTCGCTGTCTCACTCTCTGTCAAATAAATAAATAAAATCTTAAAAAAAAAAAAATAGGGCGCCTGGATGGCTCAGTCATTAAGCGTCTGCCTTCAGCTCAGTCATGATCCCAGGGTCCTGGGATCGAGTCCCACATCGGGCTCCCTGCTCTGTGGGAAGCCTGCTTCTCCCTCTCCCACTCCCCCTGCTTGTGTTCCCTCTCTTGCTGTGTCTCTCTCTGTCAAATAAATAAATAAAAAATCTTTAAAAATATATATATATATACAATAAAGAATAAATAACAAACACCCATACACTGACCGCCTAGATTTAACAAATGTTCATGTTTTATTATAGTTTCTTTAGATCTTTTAAAATGTTTTTAATAATTAAGGAATTATGACAAAGCTCAAATTCCCTTTGCATAGAATTTTCATTATATAAGAACAATACATTGTATGATAGAAAATTAGAAATACATTCTTTGCACATATATGGCATATACTAACCCTGCATTAGAATGGTGCTATACTTGTCAGGATCCCTTTTGCTCCTGTGACAACCTGATATGGTCCTGCTTATATTTATTTTTAAAATAACACTGGTTTAGTAGCATGATTTCAGTGATTTTTGGTATGTGCTAGTAGAGATAAAATACACACATACACATACATATGTATATATATTGTCGGGGAAGAAAATTTTTCCTTTACCCTTCAAAGGTTCTTTTGCCTGGTCTAAGAATTAAAGTGACATGAGACAGATTAACAGGAGAAAATTTTAATTTTGTACATAAGAGAATCTCACATACATGTAGGTTTAAAGGGTAAAATGAGGTATTTATGTCATTCTGAGCTAAGAAATGAAATAGGGATTTGGGCTTTAAAAAGAAGGAGGGCAGGGGCGCCTGGGTGGCTCAGTTGGTTAAGCAACTGCCTTTGGCTCAGGTCATGATCCTGGAGTCCCTGGATCAAGTCCCACATCGGGCTCCCTGCTCGGCAGGGAGTCTGCTTCTCCCTCTGACCCTCCTCCCTCTCATGCTCTCTGTCTCTCATTCTCTCTCTCTCAAATAAATAAATAAAATCTTTAAAAAAAAAAGGCATTAAAAAAGAAGGAGGGCAATTCATAGGGCAATAAGAAGAAGAGCAGATGTTTGATAATTAGATGTTTGCCCTGCTATACAGATAGGTCACTTATATAAAATTTATGTATGGTAAAAACTCTAATTCTGGGAAAGACCCCCAATATATGTTCTATTAGAGAGGGAAAAATGAAATAAGAAGAAATCAGAGAGGGAGACAAACAATAAGAGACTCTTAATCTCAGGAAACAAACTGAGGGTTGCTGGAGGGGAGGGGGGTGGGAGGGATGGAATGGCTGGGTGATGGACACTGGGGAGGGTGTGTATTGTGGTGAGCGCTGTGTATTGTGTAAGACTGATGAATCACAGACCTGTACCCCTGAAACAAATAATACATTATATGTTAATAAAAAATAAATTAAAACAGTTAAAAATAAAAAATAAATTCTTCTAGGTAGTTAAAGGAGGGGCAGGAGTTTCTCTTGAGCCCCCTGGATCTTGATTGCCTTCAGCTCAAAATAGTCCACATGTCTAAGTGGCACACTTAGAGGATATTTGTTTGAACTCCTTCAATAAGCTATTTACATACTAAGTATGTGTGTGTACAGACACACACATATATATGATCATTTTCCTGTTTATTGTGCTGAAACAGCAAATAAACTGGCCAGAAGTAGGTAATATATCTCAAAAACTGCTCTTACTGACCCCAACCAAGCCATAATACCATAGATTTGTATATAAATATATAGGAAATCAAAAGGAATAAAACAGGAATGCAAAAGTAACAAAAGCACTAATACTGAACCAAAACACCCCCTGGCTTCATTAATAACATTGTTCTGTTCCAAATGAAGCTTAATGTGACTTGGACATGGATATTGATGATTGATGATTAACAGCATAGATATTCTTTATAAGTAAGCTTTCACTAGTTTCCCTATGTGATACATTTTTTTTATAAACTTTGAAAATGCCTCAGTACTTCTAATTTAGAAGTATAGATCCACTGTCTGGAGAATACTAACAAGTACAGTAGCTATCACAAATTAATAACAATATGGTATCACAGAGCTTTTATGCAGAAATTTACATTAAAACTTCAATAAACAGAAAAGTATTCTCTTTTATCAGAGATACCTTCATTGATTTTTATGAAATACCAAATTAATTTCAAAACATATATTTATGTCCTACATAGCTGGAAACCTAAGTCTGAGCACCTACTATGCCTCTTTTTATTACCAATCTTTGGCCCTTCTGACAAATTACAACACTCTTCTTTGGTCTGAAAGAGGTTTCAAACGGTTTCCAGACTAAGAAGGGTTGAGGAGAGTAGTTGCACTACTTGACTTTTGACAGTTGGTATCATAATCATCATAGCCATTATCATTCTCTCCTCTATTGTTATCATCTATTATTATCATTCTCACCTCTATTATTATCATCAGACATTATTAAATGTCAAGTATAGACCAAATTTCCACCTGCATTGGTTTATTTAATTTTCAAAACAATCCTATGAGGTGGAAACTCAACAAAGCATGAGCCTTTGCATACTACTAGCTATTCCCTCAGTCTGGAAAGTTCTCATCCATCTTCCTCTAGGTGTCTCAGATCTTAACTCAAATGATACCTATTCAGAAAAGTCTTCCTTGTCCACTCTATCTAAAAGTTATACCCTACTGCTAATCACTTTTTATCTCATTACTATCTTTTATTTTCTTTATAAGCATTTATTACTAGCTGAAACTATCTTATTTACATATTAGCTTAAGTGCTTAATATCTGTCTACTCCTATTAGACTGTAAGCTATGGTAGCAAGGTCCCTGTCAATCTTATTTAGGTTTTAACCCCTGTACCTAGATCTAAGCCTGGCATTGGGTACGTGCTCAAGAAGTATTTTTTCAGTAAATGAATGTTATCATTGTCCTGATCCTTGTACATGTGGAAACTAATGCTTAAAAAGTTAAAGTAATTTAGCCAAGATCATGTAGCTGTTTTTTGTCTGCTTAAAGAAGGATTCATTGCATGTGTAAGTCTCTAGCTTTAGCATATCAAATTAACACATGTTCTTGGACCTACAGCTCTCAGGCTTATGTTGAAGTAAAAATTTGCACACATCTAAAATAATCTTACCTATCTTCTTCATCCTGAGAATGATTTATATAAATATGAGCTTACACTAGTATGAGGGAATAGAACCAGTAGTAGTGTATATAGAGAAAATGCAAATTTTGCAAGGTAATTAAAGTGGGCTGAAACAACTCAAAGTACTGATAGACCTAAATTTAGCAATGTTCTAAGAAAGAATATCCCTTCTTCTTCAGGCTTTTTCTTACACATTTGTAGCTTTTTCTATTTAAAAAAAAAAAGTCTAAAAGGAAGCTTTATTCAGAAAATATATATACTATATTTTACCTTAATTACATAGTAATATGTGGTCAATATATTTATCTTATATAATTTTTACATTATATTGCATTTCTTTGATTTTAATAAGTTCTCTTTCCCTTAGGAATTTTTCATGACTGAATCTTGACAAAAAAAAGTTTATATTCAAACTGAGTTTTCACTAGATTTGGGTAAAAAAGAAACTACAAAAATTTTTTGTGTATTAAACCTTGGAGATTATATTTTAAGTCAAATTTTTTAAAGATATAATGTATATTTCATATAAATGTATTCCATTTCTAATATGGTAAACTACTATTTTAATATTATAGTCAAAATACAAACTGCAGTCCATTTAAAAGTGACTACAGCTGGTATTTCATACAATCTTAGAAACCAAAGGTATGCACTAGGGTACAAACTCAAAAATAAACCAGAATTCAACTAACAGACAAATTCTATTAATAGGTACTCCCAGGCCATAAAGTTCTCAGGTAAAATTGTGAAAGACTTTGAAATAAACAAAAATGATTTTTGGCTGTCTTGTCTAGGGCACCCTTCTGGATCATCTCCTCTTTCATTGTCTGAGCTATTGTACAACACTAAATTGTAGTATGTGAATAGTAATGCAAATGATCCTAATCCATAGAAGTGCACACTGTGTCTATTTGGAGATGCAACTGATTTTTGTTCAATTAATCTGAAAGTTCATTTCAACATTCCTGATGGTCCATGTATATGTTTTTTTTTTAATTCTTTTTTGAATCAATTGGAACATTTTTCTGGTCCCCTTATTAACATTTAAATAAAATCTTTGACATACATTCATTTTATATTTGTACAAAAGTCATGAATTTACCTTTTTTTAAAAAATTAACTTTTGGAACGCCTGGATGGCTTAGTCAGTTAAGCGTCTGCCTTTGCCTCGGGTTGTGATCCCAGCGTCCTGGGATCAAGTTCCGCATCGGGTACCTTGCTCAGTGGAGAGCCTGCTTCTCCCTCTGCCTGCCGCTCCCCAAACTTCTGCGCTCTCTCTATCTCTCTCTCTCTCTCTGACAAATGGGTAAATAAAATCTTTTTTAAAAAATTAACTTTTAACACAGTTCTTTTAACACAGTTCTTTTAACAGTTCTTTTAACACAGTTCTTCTTTAGAAGCTAAAAGTTCAATTTTAATGGTAATGGATTTGCTGCTTTTCCATCTGATTTAGCCCAGACATGAAAAATTTTAAAATTCAGAGAAAATGGAAAGGACATATGTAAACAAGAGTCTAATAATATCAAACTATATCTGTAAACTGTTTACTTGGTTATATCATAAGAGGCTTGGTTAACATAATATATACCACACAGGGTTGTAATAAAAGTCTTTAAAAAATTTAGGTCTTATCTCCAGTCCTCAAAGGAATATCCTAAACATTTTCTAAATCATTGCTATTTTATTAATACAGTGTAGAAATGTCTTTGTCTTTGTACATTTTCTATGTGCCTTATGAATGCTAGCTAGGCATTTAGATAAATAAAAACTGCAATATAGCATCCTTTGATTTAGAAAGGAAAACTATGTAGCCATATTCTTATATGGTATATTATACTACTCAGTAGAAGCAGAAGTTTGGGGTTTTTTTTAATGAATAAGTGATATGACATGACATTTAAGAATGTGTAGGGGAAAAAATGTGTAAGGAAGGAAAATAATTTTCCATCTACCTTTCTGAGTTCTTGGCTGAGACCTTCTATAACAAAAGACAGATTAACAAGAGAAAAACAAACAAGTTTATTAACATGTATACCTCATGTATATTTGGGAGTAACTCCCCAAGATAGCCTGAACCACCAGCTTAAATACCACATATAGCTAAAGACAAAATAAAGTGGAGGCAGAGAGGCCAGTTATGGGGAGGTTACCAGAAAACACAGTAAACAAAAGTAAAGTTTGTGATACAGATTTAAATCCATGCCTTTTCCATTGATAACATTTTCTTGTGATTTAGATCATCCTTTTCTCGGTACAGAGAGGGAGACACCCTTGTAAATGGAGATTTCTTTTATAAATACAAATTTCCTTTACCAAAGGGTAACTTCCACTCTATTTTCAGAACTTCTGTGTCTGCTGTTTCTCAAAATAATCAGCTCAAATAATCTTTATGTCAAAAAGGCATATTTTGGGGTGGCATATTCTACTCCCTTTATATGCCACCCCCAAAATATGATATACTGATTGTTTGCAGTTAAAGTTACTTAAGAAACAGCCAGTTCAAGAAGGACACTCCCCAGAAAGCAGATAATAAATCTCCTGTGTGAAAGGTACCCTCCCTGTACCAGAAGGGGAGAAAGCATCCTTACTACCAGAGATAGGGATTTTAGCTCCAAGAAGACTACATACACAAACCTTATTCCTTCACTAATTTACTCCCCCTGGCTTACACTCCTTTGTCTTGTCAATTCTTCACAGATTTATTGTTTCTTAATCTAAAAGATATAAAAGCTGAATGCTTTGGTCACTTCTTTGAGCCTCATATCTCTGGGGTTCCTGTACGTACAAAATTAAATTTGTTTTTCTCCTGTTAATCTGTCCTATGCCAATTTAATTATTAGACCAGCCAAAGAACCTAGAAGAGAAGAAGGGAAGAGTTTTCATTGCCTATAACATATTATGCTATCCTTAAATGAAAACCAAAGAGAATATTAAATCTAGTTTAAAACTCAGTATCTTAAAACTCTATGTTTAATGAAAGCCAATGTGACTTTCTTCCAGAAGTGCCAGGAAGTGGTAATAATTGCAAATGCTCAATAATTCAGGGTTTTATATTATTGACTATATCCATCTTTCAGGCTCTAGTTCATAACACTAACAGGTTTTTTAAACTTCCTATTCAAATACTTACCTAATCTTACTTGATCTTATTAGAGCTGTCAAAATTACGAAGAAATTAGTCAACATCCTGTGTTACAGTTCCAGAGTATCATCCAAACAAAAGTAACAACAACAAGCATAGTAATAGCTAATGCTCATATACCATTCACTCTGGGCCAGATTCTCTTCTAAATCAAACACTTCACACATATTATCTCACTTTCTTCATAACAACCCTATGAAATAGGGATTTCTGTCATTCTCATTTTATACATAAGAAAACAAATACCTAAAAGAGATTATAACTTACCCAGTGTTACACAGCTAATAATGGTAGAACCAAGATTCAAATCCAGGCAGTCTGGCTCTGGAGTGCTACTCCCCAAACTGCCTTTCATACCAGTTTTCCTTCACTCCTATATCCCTGTGCCTATTCTGAGTGGTTCTTATTGCCAAGAGAAATAGTCAAGAGCAAAAGGCAATGAAAATTCAAGGACAGATTAGGAATGCAGTGATTGCCACTGGTAAATTAGAAAGATAGGGTCATTTACTCATTTACTGGTGTACAGAGAAATGAATTTGGAAGTCAGGAGGGCTAAGTTTCATTACAACTTTACTGTGTAAACTAAAGCTGATAACAGCCCCTGCTTTCTCATCTCTAGAATGAAGATAAATTACTCTGTAAAGTAGTTAAATATTCATCTAAAGATTAGGAAATGGTGTCAAGAATAATCTGAAATCCCTACCAGTCAAAAACTATATTATTCAGCTTCGTTATGTTTATACAATTAGGTAATATATATTCCTCGTATTTATCATGATCAACATCAAAATTCTCAGAACAAACATCAACTCAAAAATATTGTTGATACCAAAGGGAGACCAGCCTGGGATTTACAAATTTTCTAGAAATCATTGAGAATGACTCAATTTAGAATTAAAGCTTTATGGATAATGCATTAAGAATATTCACCATTGATACTCAAATTTGTATCCCTTTCAGCCATGGTGATAACCAGTTCTCTTCTTGGTTATGTTCTACATATCATAGTATTCTCTTTGAGAATGAGGAGCTCAACAAGTTACGTATAAAGCAGCATAAATAGGCTTTTGATTTTCAGTGTTCATTATAATTCACTTCACCAACTGTGTAACCTGCTATAATTCCAGCTTTAGAAGAAGTCAGTGCTGGAAAAGAAGAGTTCTTCACATTTGCCTAGGAGTTAAGAAAGCTCAGTGGAATTCAAGGCAATAATAATTCTTGTCTTAGTGGGGAAACATTCAAGAATAGTCCTCTGGAAAAGATTGTAAAATTGTACTGCTTACAAATATTGTCTGTGTTCCTGAAAAGGCTTACGTTATACATAGATAATAGCACTGTTGTTTTTATCTGTAATCAACACACGACTAAGAGTTCAAAGAATAATTAGTTATGAATGTGTGTGTGTGTGTGTGTGTGTAGAAGTTCACCTTTTGTTAGAGACTTTTAAATGTGATGACTTTTTTAATGATTATTCCATTTAATTAAATATCTAAACCAATAGGAAAAGAGCAAGTGAAGCAGAAATTTTTTATAAGCCTAAGCTCTTATAACTTTTTGATAATAACATTTCTTTTTTGTTTCTTAGATGGTCTATTAAGTGGGCAATTGGTTAATTTCATGACCAATTTTATATAATTTTCTCAAAGAACAACTTCTTTTATATATGATTTGATAAAGGGCAGCAGATGGAGATAGGAAAGATTTCTTAGAGCAACAAAATCCTGGAGATAAAAGGAAGCTTGGAAATTGTCTCTTTCAAAGTTTTTTAACCTTTTTTCTCCTATGGAGCCATTTGGGAATCTGGCAAAGCCTACAGACTTCTTTTCAGGAAAGTATTTTTAAACATATAAAATAAAATATGTGGGATTACAAAGAAAACTAATTAAATTTAAAATCATTATCAAAATATCTATGAAAAACAAATTGTGTGGTAATAATGCCTCTTAAAATGCATTAAATAACTAAATCTAGCAGCAAGTCATTAGACTACTGTAATTTGAAATCTGGGTGAATATGAAGACTATTTTAAGATATCCATAATAATCTGATGGCAATAGATTCTATCATTTTAATGTGGTTAGTCACCTAAGCTCATAATGAAAGAAAGAAATAAAATTTACTTAGGTTGGTGAATATAAAAATTTTAATTTTTTTCTCCATCCCAGTGAATGGACACCTGACTTTTATCCACAAGTTCTCTCAAGGGCTCCATCATCTTTAGTTGAAACCCCTGGAAACATTATCATTTTACAAATGAGGAAATCAATTCCCATAGAATTGAGATAGCTTAACTAAAATCATACAACACAGCATTAGATTAATCCTTGCAGAGGTAACTTCAGACCTTAACTCAGCCTTTTCCTGAAGTTTTAGTCTAGAATTTGGCAGTTGTAGTCTGTCATTTGTCACTGATTCATGGCATGATCTGGAGCAAATTCTTTGTTCTCATTGTACCTCAGAGTCTACCTAAGTAAATGTAGGTGACTAAAAATCTAAATAAGGATAATAATAATGACTTAGATTTGTATTGCTTTTTTTCACTTAATAATAGTTTTCACTTTCACATACAATATCCTACTGAATTTTCCCCATTTTATGGATAAGGAAATTAAAACTCCAAGATGTTAAATGTTATGTCTAAGGTCACACAGCTAAGAAAAAGATACCAGTATCAGAAACCATACCACTGGACTGCAAAGGGCATTCTTTTTATCATGCTGCCTTTCATGTCATAAATAAACCAAAACTCTGAGTTCCTCAGTTGAATATGTGTTGTGAAAACATAAATCTGATTAAACATAAATGAATTGTCATTATGCTCAGATGAGCCAAATATTTGTACCCTAATTTATCCAGATAAAATGATGAATGAATGGAACTATGGAAAAAAGCTTTTCTAAATCCTTCTCAATTTTTTATATAAGAATTGAGAAGATAAAGAAATAGAATTTAAAAGTCTGAGATTGTAGAGTTGTTGGCTTAATGTTTAAATCAAACCTTTCTTTCCTTCTGTTTCTGGGTAGGCTAAAGAGGCAAGTAATCTAAGTAAATGCCGATGAGGTCCTTTTCCTCTATCTTAAGTTTTATTTTGATGAGTAAATGGTATTCAAAGAAGTTTGTTCTGTGTTGTAGTCAAGATAGCTTAACTAAAATCATACAACACAGAACAAAGGTCAAGATATTCTGGCCTACTAAGAATAGGATGAGGGAGAGAAAATGGTAATATAATAATCTTTAAAAATTAAAAATCTAAAAAAAAAATTAAAAATCTAACTAAATTGCATGCCACACATAAACCAAAAAATAAAATGGATGAAGTTAACTACTATCATGAATAGCAGAAAAGCAAAGTTGAAATTTTTTTCTAATGAGCTGGAACAACTCATGTTAAAATAAGTTTTATTGACAGTAGAGAAGAGTACATAGGAAACTTAGTAACAATTTCTAAATAGATAATCTTTTTTGTTGTTTCTTTTTTTAAATGTAAGAAGATTAAGATTAAATTGCCTTTCCAAACCATTGCCATAGAATTTCTCAAATTAGTAAGTAAGCAGATATACAGAAGCTTAATTTCTAATTTAAAAATGTGACTGCTGGCCAGTACAATCATGCTAAAAATAGGAAGAGGGCTTTCTTTAATGTCTATCAAAGATGACTTCCTTTGTTCTTGTTTGACCCCATCTGACCCAACTGCTCAGAATTTTTCAGTATGAACCATATTGTATAGAATTATCCCTAATATTTGCAAGGAGAAAGAATACAATTTAGCCTGGTGAGCAGCAAAATAGAAGCAGTTTTAAACCTGAGTTGTGTTAACCGGCAATCAAATGTAATCTCCATTTTAATATTTATACATCTTATATTGTTATGAACCTATTCTTAACATGGGCTTTATTTTATTTGTTTCTCTCCTCCCTCACTTCTGCAAAAGGCAGAAGGGAAAGGATGTTTGTTATTCACACATTGTACCCCACTAACTGGTGTTATACATCTGGCTTCCACTGGAGAGCCCCTGACATCGCAGGGAACGGTGATTGAAATTCCACACATTAGCTTCAAGCTGGGGGCTCGTAGCTACTGCAGCATTGAAGGGGTCTTTTCCTGGCTTCTTTAAAATAAGCATGGTGATGGGATGGTTTAAGGGAAGAACACCTCTCAAAGCACATGACCACTGCTGCGCTTCCTTGTGTCCTGCTTTCTTCATAACAGCTTGGCACTACATTTTTTCCCTGTATCTTAATGGGCTTGTGTGTGTACGAGTGGGAGGGGGTAGGGAGAGTTGTCAGTGGATGTTTATACATTATGCATGCATCTTTCAGTGTTAGAGTGATGTGCCTTCCCTTATGTGTCACAGGTTATGGTCACAGATTAAATCTTCTGTGTTCCTGAGAGATTGGACAGTCTCTCTTACTGGTGTGAGATTCATGTGTTTTGATGTTTACACCCTTAGTTGTTCTTCATGCTGCATTAAACATAAGTAGAAATGTTCTTCCATAAGAGTTAGCTTTTCATGTTGGGCTGAAAAAGTCTTCATTTCTGTGTAGCAATTCATGTTATTATAACCTATGGCTTTCAATTGTACCTCCCATAATGAAGAGCTGACTTTAAACACTGTGCTATTCTTGTTATGACCTAAGCATAAGGTAAGTCACTTCTCTAACTGTATCTAAAGATTGTGGTTGTTTGCTAATATTTTCTCAGCTTTGTTTAAAGAATTTTCACTTTTTTCCTTACCATTTATTACATGCTTTCCCCTCTTTTGTTTTCTGTTTCATGGCTTAAGATTTCTTACTGGACAATGTGATCTTCAGCAAAAATTATATTACACATGTAAACACATGTTGAAATGAATTAAATGAATTATTTGATGTCTGAAAGCAGTCTTGATTAGTAAATGAATACCTATGTTTTCAGTAAGTCTCTTGTGTTTTTCATTTCCTCCATTGACTGTAATATAATAATGCTGTTTCTGCACATTATTTTAGTTTAATTCCAGCTGAAAGGGGAATTGTTAACACCATAAAGTTAGATTTTAATTATAGTAAAAAAACATAATCAATAAAATAAAGTAAGAGATAATCCAGTACCATACCTTTCATTTTGTTTTTCAGACTTCCCTTTGTTTTTTTTTTTTCCATTGACTAAAAAGCCAGGGTAAGATTAAAAAAACAAAAAACAGTAAACTGTAAAACTTGGGACAGAACTGTGTTACTTTCTTTCTAGTCCATATGTGTGAGAACAAGAACAGTAATTGTTTCTTGACTTGATTCTTTCAAGTAAGTCCCATTACATTGTGAGTTAGGTAAATTCTTCATATTGGGATTTTTATAAAATTAGGTAAATATTATAAAGATGACCAGTTTCATGATGCAAGAGAGAGGGCATCTGCTTGTGCATATATATTTTAAATGTCTTAAAATTATTTTCCTCAGTCTTTTTATATATACTGAAGATCACTAAAGTTAAGAAGTTCATGAAATCATTGATTTTAAGTGATTTCCCTCAATCTGGGTCAAATAGCCAATGTAATGTAAATGAAAAAACATTGGTTATACTGCTGTTAGCAATTTGTTCAGGAAACTGAATTGTTTTTTATCATCCAAATTTCTCTTCCCAAACCATGAAATATATAATTCTAAACTCAGGCACCACAAAGCAAGATTTGGGATTTTATCATTAAATTCATGCTATGAACAAATTTTTTTAATTTTTAAGCCACCTAAGGCAGGGAGAGGGATTTTTTAAATTGCTGTTTTGGTTTGGTTTGACTTTTTTTGGTAAAGCTAGCTAGTTCTTCACCACCATTTCCATTTAGATGTTATATAAATCTGTTGAAACATTTGATGAGACAATTTGAACTACTCATCTGAACTGCTCTGTTCTTTATAAATCTCTTGTTTCTATCCACACACTAGCTCCACTCTAGATTGGAAGGGCTTAAAGATGAACTCTGGAGGAATAGAGGCTACGACTTAAGAGTAACTATTACTGATCAAAGGAGCTGCTTTCCATTCGCAAACATTGCTTTGCGCTATGGGTTTGGGCTCCTTCTGTTTCTACATCTTGTTGAAGACTTTCTTGACTTCCATTTGACTTCTTTGAACTCTGTTTTTGTCTTTCAACATTTTCCCCTTTTTTTCCTTCTCTCTCCCAGATTTTTCTCACTCTGTTAGCTTTCTCTTGTGTTCCTTAAACTGCTTTTTAAAATGTAGTTTATCTCTTTATCAAGCTTGTCTATTAATTTGTCTATTAGTGTTTGTTTCTTTTCTCCTTTAAGGCTGTAGTAGTCTAGTTACACCTATTTTCATTCCATGGTGTGCAAACGTGGTTATTTATTTTGCAGCAAGTTCATTAGTGATTCTTACCCTCTTAGTATGAATTTTCAATAAGAAATAGCAGAACATTTTGCATTTGCATAATGTCCCCTTCTGCAAGCCCATACTTTCTTTTCTATTGTCTAGACTTACTTCCCCAAGCTTCTCTTTCTTCTTTTTCTTTTTCTCACTCTCGTGTCTTCCTCCCTGTATTTTTGTTTCAAGTAGTCATTAATTTCCTTTCCCTTTGGCCCAGAATGGTTTTTCAATAAAACTTTTGAGTAAAAGAATATAAGAATATTATCTTTCAGATTAGCTTCTTCATTCTAGTATATTTAAAACTAATTAAATAATCTGGGCCAAAAGAGAATAACTTTAACATCTGGAATTATTTTTCCCTTTTTTTCCCTTTTTTTGGTGTGTGTGTGTGTGTGTTTTTCTTGTGTGTATGTCTGTGATTTTTTTTTATTATTGTTGTTGTTTCTTTAAACATTAACAATTGTTCTTTTCAGGGAAGGACAACCATAACCCACCCTAAGTTGCAACATTCCTTTCATAAGTTGTTTCATTACAATAGTAGATTGTGTTAAGCAATAGAAATTAATATGTTGTGTATATATATCCATTTGGGGCAAGCTGCTGTGGAGTGGGAAGAAGAGGTGTGCAGTTTAAGTACAATTTCCTCTGATATTAACAAATGTTAGTGCCATCCAACGTGGCTCTTGAATTCAACACTTATAGCATTTAAAAGAATGTTCCGCTTTGACCTAAACTATTTGAATCAAAGCATAAGGGTTTCTGATTGATAAACTCTATATAAACACCTAAGAACTGATAAATAAATGAGTTCAATTTTATTGATTTCCAACACAGGCATCTTTCATAGCCCATATTTTATTTATAACCAATTATTTTAATAAGTAAATAAGTCATTGGAATCACACATAAATATTGTATATGAGGATTTCTCTGTTTTCCACTTATCAACTTGTATAATTAAAAATTACTACAATGGAGTATTTTATTATAACTTTATTACTTGAATTGCCTTACTAATCTAGTCAAGAGCTATCACAGTGCCTTAAGATTAGGGGTCTGTATTCATAGCTGAATATGTGGTAACTTATTTTTTTCCATATACTAATTTCAATGTACATCAATAAAAAATTGCCTTTGGTTTTGCTTCTGTCCCATTTATAATGTACCCCCAATTTTTTTCTAGAAGTCTGCTCTCTCTTTACAGTAAGGAAAAAATATGAAACAAATATAATATATTTTTACTAATATGTTATGATATCTGAGATATATTAAGCCTTTGCTCCTAAACCTCAGGAGCTTGCCCATTAAGTATGCATACATATCTGGCTATCTATGTTATGAGCCCTAAATTACTGAGTTTATGCTCTCTCTGCAGGTCCAGTCCAGGTGCAGCAGCAAGGAGAACATTCTCAGAGCCAGTAAGTATGTCATCATTTCAGATGGACTACTGAATTAAGAGTTTGCAGTTGACAGGAAGAAGAGCTAAAAATATTTTGGTGAAACAACGAAGAGCAACTGGGGACAGTTTGTATAAAGAATATAAATGTTAGGGCTTTCACCTCCTAAAAATATTAGTATCAACATATTAGTGAATATTTCCCTCATTCCAACTGTTTCTGGAAGCTGACAACAGAATTTTGATAGCACTTCTAGTTAGGGTAGTAACGAGTTCCTCAATGATACTACAGTGAGAACCCTCTTTAATTGCCCCACTGCCAAAAAATATTTGAAAACAGACTTAACTGAAAATAATAATATAAATCCACAATAAGAATCTAACTTAAAAAAAGTAAGTGACTCCTGAAAGGAGTCATAATCATTTTGTAAATATGAATTCCTGAAATACCCTACCTTCATAAGCAGCATGTTTTAGAACATAGTGCCATGAACCAAGGATAAAGAAAGCTTTGTTTTTTTGTTTGATCACTAATAACATTAACTTGAAGTCATCTAACTTTGTGTATTACTCATTTTACTATCCTATAAAAAGGAAATATAAATAGCTTTTCCTTACCTATATCCTTGAAATGATATAACATTGAAAGTTGTGCCTTAAAAGTTTTAGGATCCTAAAAGTACTATATAAATGCTATTAATTTAGTATTGTTTTCTGTCACTTAAAATTAATGATATCACCCTGTCTTCTCCCTGATCTTTATCAAGAGAAGTACAGGTGGACCATAACTAAATGGGTCTATTGGATACTTATACCACTGAGAATTTTAGTAAACAGAATGATTTATATTTCCAATAGAATGTCTGTATTGTTTAACAATAACAAAAGTAATTGGAGAACTTCAAATAGATAAAAATTTCTGTTTTATTTTCTTTTCTTTACTGTAAGAATTTCTATTTCTGTGTTGTGAATCTGTTATGTTAGCTTGAAACCCTTGAGTTGGTAGGCAAGCACACTGCAATTGTTTGCCCAGGACGTTTATGTTAGAGTTGTATAAAAATAAATTCAAACAACATGTTTAACTATACTACTGTAGGTTTCCACAATATTTGACAGACATGTGAATCTGAGGGAGGCTCTTCAATACAAGAGACGTAACGTTCTGTAATCCCTTACTAAGACCTAAGGTTGAGAAACCTGCATCAGGGGAGTAATGATAGAATATTCACTAAAGTAAAACAATACAGATAAGTGAACTTTAAAAATGACATTTTGGGATGATTACTGTATGATTTCCATTTATTGTTGATCCTGAGATGATGATGGATCATTGATAGTGATTATGATGATTAGGAACAAAAATAATTTCTTACTGACAACAGATTTCTTTGTATTCTCTTACACCTTTATCATGGATCTCTTTGTTAATAGAACTGTCTTTTATTTCAGTTATGTTCTTACTGGCTTGTAGGCTATTAACCACTTTGGATGGACATCAGAGTTGTCCAGGTTTCCCTGATCATGTTTTCTTACTGTGAAATAGTCACGTACATGGTCCGTATAGCCATTTAGATCCATGTAGAGAGCCCATCCAACTTCGTAGCCTCTCTGTAAGTTTAAGGTCTTTCCTCTCAACCCCACTTTAGTAACTCATACTCATGCCACTAGCCACACCCAGGATTCTTTCATCACCATGAGCTGTTCTAACTCTGAACTTCTTAACTTCAATATCTCATTGCTTATTTAGTCTACTTTAATCACCCTTAGTTTCTTCCTTTGCCATGAACTATTAATGTTGCAGTCATGTAGATCCTATTAACAGTTCCTCATTCTCTCAGTGCTATGTTCTGCCTTTATTCTTTTGGACCCTTTCCCCCACTGCATGAATTATCCATTCCCCTTGTTTTCCTAGAAAATTCTTTTTTTTTCCTTTTCAAACATGTTTTATTTTATAATGATGCATAAACAAATTCTTATAGAAGAGCCAAATAATACAGAAATATAGAGACTAAGTGTAAATTTCCTCTTTATCTGCTCATCCCACAATATCACTCTTTCCACTATAGACAACAACTATTTTCAGTTTGGTCTGTGCTGCCACAGATCTTTTTTTCTGTGCATATCTATTTTATACATGTATATGTACATACACCATTTTTATTTGTTTGTATGTTTGTTTCAAGTTCTTATTTAATTTCTAGTTAGTTAACATATAGGGTAATATTGGTTCCAGGAGTAGAATTTAGTGATTTATCACTTACATATAACACCCAGTGCTCATCACAACAAGTGCCCGCCTTAATATCCATCACCCATTTAGGCTATACCTCACCAAACTCCCCTCCATCAACCCTCAGTTTGTTCTCTCTACTTAAGAGTTTCTTATGGCTTGCCTCCCTCACTCCCCCCTCCTTCCCCTGTGTTCATCTGTTTTGTTTCTTAAATTCCACATATGAGTGAGATCATATGATAACAGTCTTTCTCTAACTTGTTTCATTTAGCATAATACACTCTAGCTCCATCCATGTCATTGCAGAGGCAAGATTTCATTCTTTTTTGGTGTCTGAGTAATAGTCCATTGTATATGTATACCACATATTCTTTATCCATTCATCAGTCGATGGACATTTGGGCTCTTTCCATAATTTGGCTATTGTAGATAATGCTATAAACATCGGGGTGCATGTGTCCCTTTGAATCAGTATTCTTGTATCCTTTGATTAAATACCTAATAGGGCAATTACTGGGTCATAGGGTAGTTCTATTTTTAACTTTTTGAGGAACCTCCATACTGTTTTCCAGAGTGGCTGCACCAGTTTGTATTCCCACCAACAGTGAAAGAGGGTTCCCCTGTCTCCGTATCCTCACTGTTGTTTCTTGTGTTGTTAATTTTAACCATTCTAACAGGTGTGAAGTGATATTTCATAGTAGTTTTGATTTGTATTTCCCTGATGATGAGTGATGTTGAGCTAGAAAATTCTTAGTTATCCTTCAAGACTCAGTTCAAGTGTGAGCTCCTCCGTGACGTGTTTTCTGAAATCCCCCTAGGCAAGGTAACTATAACTAATTCTTCTTGTATACCCATCCCGTCCCTTGTACTTTAATCATTTTTTCATTTATATACTTAATTACCTATTTTCAAGGAAAACATTTCCAAAATGTAGCCACAGTAAAGAAAATTATACAAGCATACCTCAGAGATATTGCAGGTTTGGTCCCAAACTACCACAATAAAGTGAATCAAAGGTATTTTTTTAATTTCCCAGTGCATATAAAAGTTATGTTTATACTATACCGTAGACTAGTAAGTGTGCAATAGCTGTATGTCTAAAAAACAATGTATATACCTTAATTAAAAAGTACTTTATTGCTAAAAAAAATGCTAACCGTCCTCTAAGCTTTCAGCAAGTTGTAATCACCAATCACAGATCACCATAACAAATATAATAATGATGAAAAAGTTTGAAATATTGAAATAATTACCAAATGTAACACAGAGACATGAATTGAACAATGCTGTTGGAAAAATGGTGCCAATAGACTTGCTCAATGCAGAGTTGCTATATACTTTCAATTTGTTTTAAAAAAAAACACACACAGTATCTGCAAAGCACAAAAGAATGACATTCAATAAAACAAGTTATGCCTGTAATCAACTTCTTTTTTAGCATATATAAAAATTTGTCAAAACAAAACATCAATAGATCCTAGAGAAAGGAAAAAAGTTATACTTAACTTTTAAGATTTAGAACTTGGAGTTCATCTAGAATTGTCAAAGGAGGACTTAACTTTGGTAATGTTTTTCTAAGTAAGAGGTAACTTTCCTTTGGCTCCTCAAAAAAATTATCAAAACAACCTGTTGATAATAAACCTGAGTTTATTCTTCCCATGATCTTTTAGGGTTCCCAGCCCAATTCAGACTTGGGGGTGTCCCCCCACATACAATACCAAACAATTCTCAGACACCAGCAGAATGTCCATGAATTCAACTCAATTCTGATACTGTCTACCCAGAAATAGCATCAGAGTCCACAGGTTAAGGATTCAGTCCTACAAAACTGCCTTCCATAATTCCACGTAAGATGCTAGTCACAAGCCCCACGCTATTACTTGCGCTTCTGAAAACCAGTTACAGGTTAGAGGTTCCAGCAACCTCCTCCTTAGGTTCTATTAATTTTCTAGAGTGTCCTGCAGAACTCAGGGAAACACTTTCATTTACTAGTTTATTAAAAGATATGATAAAGGATACATCAACAGCCAGATGAAGAGAAACATAGGGCAGGGCCTGGAACAAAGGAGCTTCTGCCCTTCTGGAGCTTGGGGCCTTGCTCAGTGGCATGTGGAAGCATTCTGGTTCCCCAAGCGTGGAAGCTCTCCATAAAAGAAGAGCCAAAAAGTTCTTCTTGGGTTTTTAATGGAGACTTCATTACATAGTCATGATTGACTAAGTCATTGGCAACTGGCTGATTCAATCTGCAATCCCTCTCCCTCCCCAGAGGTTGAGGGGTGGGACTGAAAGTTCCAACCCTCTAATCACATGGTTGATCCTCCTGGCAGTCAGTCTCCTGCCCTTGGGTGGGGTCCAAAAGTCACCATCATAATAATAAGATACTCATTTCATCTTAAGGCTCTGAGGTATTTTTAGGAACTGTGGATGAAGACCAAATATATCTGAGAAATATATTTTATCTGAATGACCAAATATATATTTCTTATAAATTTTTAAATCACATATGATATGGGAAAATACCACTAGAATAAAGTTAATAGTCTCAACTAAACTTTCTCAGAAAAGGAAATGCAAACGCAAGATATTTATGAGATTTTGAAGTTTGATTTAAAGCAGATCTTTTAATATGGACCTTAGTTAAAATTAAATAGGGATCATATATAATCACCAAGGAATCATGGACACAGCAAGGCAAGGGATTCTGAGAGTCTTGGTATGTAAATTGTCTTTTGATACTTTCTGTTTAAGAGGTTTCTAGAATGAGTAATAAAGTTATTTACAACTTCTGTCTTATAAGGGAGGGTTTTCTGGAATAGTGAAGTTATGTTAATAAAGACAATGTAATAGTAATGCCATGCTAATAAGATAGTAAGTTGTGTGGTTATAGATGATTTCAGGTATCAAGGTTCTCCTTGTGGCCAGTCTTCAGCCTGACATCTGAGAGTGTGATCAATCAATCAACACAGACCTTCACTAAGGAATCACAATAGTAAATCAACTACTAAAGAAGTTGTTTCAGTCTTCATAAGTGCCAAGTTTCCCTGTATTTTGTTGTTGTTGTTGGATGACTGATGATTGATTCAGTTATCAAAAATCTCCCAACAAAAAAAAACAGCACCAGTTGGTTTCACTGGTAAATTTTACCAAACCTTTAAAGAAAAATTAATGCCAGTCCTTCTCAAACTCATCCAAAAAACTGAAGTAAAGGGGATACTCCCAAACTCATTTTACAAGGCCAGGTTGTAAAAGGTTGAAAATTTTTCCTCTAAGATGAGGAACAAGACAGTGGTGCCCATTCTCACCACTCTTATTTAACATACTACTGGAAGTCCTAACTGGAGCAATCAGGCAAGAAAAATAAATAAACATCAGAATTAGAAAAGAAGTAAAATTGTCTCTATTTGCAAAT
Organism: Neomonachus schauinslandi; assembly: GCF_002201575.2. Classification (NCBI taxonomy): domain Eukaryota; kingdom Metazoa; phylum Chordata; class Mammalia; order Carnivora; family Phocidae; genus Neomonachus; species Neomonachus schauinslandi. The sequence goes on along the minus strand of NC_058411.1, from coordinate 33,273,017 downwards.
GACATGATTTTATATTTAGAAAATCCTAAAGACTCCACCAAAAACTGTTAGAACTAATCAATGAATTCAGTAAAGTTGTTAAGGTACAAAATTAACTTATAAAACTTAGTAGCATTTCTAAATAATAACAGTGAATTATCTGAAAAAGAAATAAAATAATCCCATTTATACTAGCATCAAAAAAAAAAATACTTAGGAATAAATTTAGCCAAAATAAATTTTCACCAAGGAGGTGAAAGATCTCTATACTGAAAATTATAACACATTGTTGAAAGAAATTGAAGAAGATACAAATAAATGGAGAGGTATCCCATGGTCATGGAGTGGAAGAACTGATAGTAATAAAATATCCATACTACCTATAGTGATCTATAGATTCAGTGCAATCTCTATCAAGATTCCAGTGGAATTTTTTATGGAGTACTTTTTTTCCCCCCCAGTGTTTTGGGTTTTTTTTAATTTGATTTTATTATGTTGTGTTAGTCACCATACAATACATCATTAGTTTTTGATGTAGTGATCCATGACTCACTGTTTTCATATAACACACAGTGCTCTATGCAGTACATGCCCTCCTTAATACCCATCACCAGGCTAACCCATCCCCCCACCCCCTCTCCCCTAAAACCCTCAGTTTGTTTCTCAGAGTCCATAGTCTCTCATGGTTCATCTCTCCCTCCAATTCCCCCCCTTTATTTTTCCCTTCCTTCTCCTAATGTCCTCCATGCTATTCCTTATGTTCCACAAATGAATAATAAATAAATAAATAAAGTGAAACCATATGATAATTGACTTTCTCTGCTTGACTTATTTCACTTAACATAATCTCCTCCAGTCCCATCCACGTTGATGTAAAAGTTTGGGTGTTCATCCTTTCTGATGGCTGAGTAATATTCCATTGTATATATGGACGAATCTTCTTTAGCCATTCATCTGTTGAAGGGCATCTCAGCTCTTTCCACAATTTGGCTATTGCGGACATTGCTGCTATGAACATTGGGGTGCCTATGGCCCTTCTTTTCACTACATCTGTGTCTTTGGGGTAAATACCCAAAAAACAAATAATCAAGTCAAAAAATGGGCAGAAGACATGAACAGACACTTCTCCAAAGAAAACATACAAATGGCTAACAGACACATGAAAAAATGTTCATCATTATTAGCCATTAGGGAAATTCAAATCAAAACCACATTGAGATACCACCTTACACCAGTTAGAATGGCAAAAATTGACAAGGCAAGAAACAACAAATGTTGGAGAGGTTATGGAGAAAGGGGAATCCTCTTACACTGTTGGTGGGAATGCAAGTTGGTATAGCCACTTTGCAAAACAGTGTGGAGGTTCCTCCAAAAATTAAAAATAGAGCTACCCTATGACCCAGCAATTGTACTACTGGGTATTTACCCCAAAGACACAGATGTAGTGGAATTTTTTAGAGTAGAAGACAAAATCCTAAAATGTATATGGAACCACAAAAGACCTCAAATAGCGAAAGCTATCCTGAGAAAGAAGAACAAAGAGGGAGGCATCACTTCCTGGTTTCAAGCTGTATTAGAAAGCTATGGTAATCAAAACAGTGTGGTACTGACATTAAAACAGACACATAGACCAGTGAAACAGAAACAAGAGCCCAGAAATAAACCCATGCGTATGTAGTCCATTAATATTTGGCAAGGGAGTCAAGAATACTTGATGGAAAAAAGATAGTCTTTTAAGATAAACGGTGCTGAGAAAATTGAATAATATGTGAAAAAGAATGAAACTTGACACGTGTCTTAAAGCACTTACAAAAATTAACTCAAAATGGATTAAAGACTTAAATGTAAGACCTGAAACCATGAAACTCCAAGAGGAAAACATAGGAAAAAAGCTCCTTTATATGGGTCTTGGCAATGATTTTTTTTTGGATATGCCACCTAAGGATAAGCAACAAAATAAAAAAAATTTTTTTAAATGGGACATCAAACTAAAAATGTTCTGCACAGCAAAAGAAACTATCAAGGAAATGAAAAGACAACACGTGGAATGGGGAAAAAAATGAAAACATGTATCTGATAAGGGGTTAATATCCAAAATATATGAAAAACTCATGCAACTCAATACAAAAGTAACAATAATAATCCAGTTTTTAAAGTGGACAGAGGACCTGAATAAACACTTTTCCAAAGAAGATATACAAATGGCCAACAGGTACATGAAAAAGCACTTAACATTTAGTAACCTTAAGGAAAAATATTCAAGACCACAATGAGATATCACCTCATGCCTGTTAGAATGGTTATCATCAAAAAGATAAGACATAACAAATGCTAGAGAGGATGTGGAGAAAAGGGAACCATGTGTACTGTTGGTACGACTGGTACAGCCACTATGAATAAACAGTATGGAGGATTTTGACTCTTTTTTGTTTTTTGTAGTTATGAGTTTTTTTTTTAATTTATTTTTTATTATGTTTATGTTAGTCACCATATAGTACCTCATTAGTTTTTGATGTAGTGTTCCATGATTCATTGTTTGCTTATAACACCCAGTGCTCCACTGGATTTTGACTCTTAAATCAAAACCCATTTTTCCTACTTTTTTAAAAATTAAGTTATCCAACAGTCTTTTTTTCTGAGAAAAGAGACAGATGGGCTAAAATGGACTGTGGATGATGATGGGGACTTTACTGAAAGCAGCCATCAACCTACCAAGATAATAAGTTCCTGTCCAGTTTGCAGGTAGCCAGCAAGCTTTTGTACCACAAATGCAGTACCAGTCATTGGGGAGCACCCAATGATCTAATTTTGGTCAATATACCCCTCTGTGCTTGTCAAATATGTTATAACATTTTGGAGCCGCTAGTCAGGAGTAAATTGGTGCCAACAATAAAATGTAAACTATTGAGATTATTTGTAGATCTAAAACAAAAGAGATTTATATATAGTGCCTTACTTGTAAGATGTATAAAAGTGAGGCAGCATCCAAATAATACATCATTGTTTCCTAGTTCTTTTGCAAGTTCTATTTCTGTTAAAGTTTGGTTACAAAAGCTGGTTCCCACCAAAAAATCCCTGAGAACCTTCTCATCTAGGTATGATCTACAGGGAGTTTTGGATTTCCATCTGTCTAAACTATTATGTAGTTTGTCATCTGAAAAAGTCACCTAATAGTTGAGTCCAGTTACCCAGGAAAGCAACTGATTCATTACAAGGATGTGGAACCAAAAATATCTGGATGGCTACCAAAGAAAAATGTGTATAAAACCAGTTTGGTTGTATGCTTTAGCTAGTTCACAAGTAAATAATAGCTGGGTACTAGACACATACCAATGAATGATTAAGGAAGTAAAGAGCAATATTAAGAATAGGGCAATATAGATGACACAGTTAAGAGAATCCTTAAACTGGGGAGGTGGAGTTAGAGGTGGGTGGGAACAACAACGAAAATAAAGAACCAAAGAACACATTAAAGCCTGGCAATCAGTTGTCTTGTTCCATGGATCTTGGGTAGAAGGTCTCTGCATTTCATGTGGTCAAAGGTTTTGGGTAGAAGATGTCTCTTTCAGAGAACTGTCTGCTTCTACAGGGTTCCTAAAAACACCCCAGCTTAAGATCTTCCATAAATTCAAGAATGTATTATTCCTCTTCAAGACATGAATACAGGGATCAAATCTTATGGGGTTCTGTTGCTGTGCTCATTGCTGACAGTACCTTATAAGGTCCTTTCCAGTGAGCCTCAGAGCTGCCTTTCCCTGATGTCTCTTAGAAAAAAGACCATGTCCCTGGGTTTTAGGTCATGCAATGGTTGTTTAGAAGGGTATTGAGGAAAGACAATTCATACCTATTTATGAGACTTGGTGGATAGCAGGAATAATCCCATGCAATATTTTGCTCTATCTGCTTGCACATGTGGAATTTAGAATTAAAGGTATTATATTCCTAGATGTATGGACTGGCTCATTACTAATTCATGGGGGAGAGCTGATGAATCCCAGAAAGCCTTGATCTCATTGGCATTGAGGATAATACCTTAGACCATGGAAGTTCAAGAGTCTCTTAAGAATTTAACTAATTTAATTTTCAAAATTATGTTTGTTCTCTCTACCTTTCCTAAAGATTGGGGGTGAGACTGACAATAAGTTTTTTACTAAGTGGCAGGGCTTTACAAAACTCTTTAATAATAGGCCCAGTAAAATGGATACCTCCATTACTAGAGAGGTCAGTATTCCCCAGGATGGGTACACAAAATCAAGAAAATTTTGCTACTGTTAGGGTTGTAGCTCTCTGTCAAGAAAAGGCTTCAAACATCCCAAGAACAAGCAAAGAATGACCAAGACATATACAAAACCCACTATAGAGAATAGTGTTATATGATCCATTTGAAGGTCTTTAAGGGGGCCCTGAGGTTTGGGCATTTGTCCATGTTCCACCCTTAGTTTTTACCAGGATTATGTTGGTGACAGATGAAATATAGTAAAGCTTTCCTATCAATATTAATTATGTACATTGGCAAATTTGTTCTTTCACTGGTGGGTAATTTCATGTAAAATTTTTACAAGATTACATTTGAGGTCTTTCAATGCTACTAAATAGCCAATAGTCAATTTACATTCAGAATTCTCCCAGTACCTCTTTTCTGTCTCTGGAGCTGATTGTTGGCATTCTGTAATAGAGGCTTTGAACTCTCTTTGCTTTTAAACCGAAGACTTGGTCCTTGGGATATTCTAATGGCTATAATCTTAGTGAAGGCTGTTGGTCTGGCATGATTAACAAAGGATTTCCTTTAGCCTCTATATTATCTCCTTTTGTTGAGCTCCTATTTTATAATAGCCACTTCCTCAAGAAGCATTAGAGCACTTAAAAGTTCTATAAATTGCTAACCATTCTTAATTGGGATTCCTTCTGAGGTCAAAGCCCACCTTGTTTCCAAAGCATTTCAAATCGTGGAGTAACGCCAAAGCTTATCTACTATTAGTGCATATATTAACCCTATTACCTATAGCTAACTGAAACGTCCATTGTGCTAACTTGAGTTCTGCCACCTGGGCAGATTTGCCTCTGGCAAAGGATCATATTCTAGAGATGAAGTTTTATGATAATAAGGTGGGAAGTTATTGAGAGCTAATTTTAATTCACAAAAGCCCTGTTCATGTTTGGCATCCAAGGAAGAGGTTCAGTTTCCAAGAACTTGGTTAAGTCTTATTTTGGCATGGCAAATTCAGAAAAGTTGAAAACTTATTGCCTGCAATAAGTCTGTGAGACTCAGGAATCCTTTTAATTATCTCTTAGATACTGTCATGGGAAAGTTTCATAAAGTCCATACTGTCAGGAGTAGGAATTTACTTTCTTGAGATAAAGCATATTCTAGGTAATGACCTTATAGACAAAATTGTAACTTCTCTTTGGAAACTTTATTCTCTTTGTGAGTTAAAACTGTTTCTCTTTCTCCATCCTATACTACTCCAATTTCCTTCTGCTCCATCTCTCCCTCTGCTCCACTCCTTTTCCCTTTTGGCTGGCCAGAAACTTCTTTTCTGAAATTGCCATGCCAAAATAAGAGGGTTAGTGGGAGGGATGGGGTGGCTAGGTGATAGACATTGGGGAGGGTATGTGCTATGGTGAGCACTGTGAATTGTGTAAGACTGATGAATCACAGACCTGTACCTCTGAAACAAATAATAATATTATATGTTAAAAAAAGAAGAAGATAGTAGGAAGGGAAAAATGAAGGGGAAATTGGAGGGGGAGACGAACCTTGAGAGACTATGGACTCTGAGAAACAAATTGAGGGTTCTAGAGGGGAGGGAGTGGGGGGATGGGTTAGCCTGGCGATGGGTATTAAAGAGGGCACGTATTGAATGGAGCACTGGGTGTTATACGCAAACAATGAATCATGGAACACTACATCAAAAACTAATGATGTAACGTATGGTGATTAACATAACATAATAAAATAATATTTAAAAAAAAGAATTAATGGGTTGGGTCTTTCAAGAAGTTCCTAGAATTAATAATAAAAGTATTTGTAAGTTTTATCTTCTCAAGCAGTAGTTTTCTGGATTAATAAAGTTGTGTTGATAAAGACATAAAATAGTAAAGTCATTTCAATTCTGACTATAATGTAATAGCCAACAGTACTTATCTAGGCAGAAATATCCCTAAAATGCAAAATAATTTATCTGCGCCCTAACTTGGTGCCTAAAAGAAGGCATCCTTCTTCATTTAACTATGTATAAAATTGTATGCTAATTTCTGGAGATTCTTATTTGAACACACTATATAATAAGTAAAATAGAGGCTTCAGGTTTTGGGTTATATAAAAACAGAATTGACTTTCTCCTTTGAATGAATTAAGAGATTTTACTACTTTAGCAGCAAAAAACTAGAATAATGATTCAGTTGAGACACTATTCAAGTAAGGGATTCCCCATGGCTGGATTTAAAACTGACTCAGCATTGCTTTCCTTTTCAAACCACTCTTTTTTCCAAATTGTTTTGCCAGTTCTCAAAGAATGGCACATTTATCTAGGTCTCTAATGGTCTTTTAATTTTAAAATAATTTTATATTAAGGACATGTTTACTTGAAGACATTACTATTTTGTTGGAGACACTCATTATATAATAGAACAGGGTTCATTGGGATGCAAATAAGATAAATATTCATTAAAATTCTTACCAGAACTGTTAAGTGAAAAGTTTTAGGTATTTCGTTTATCTGCAGCTCCTAACTTTCTATAAGACTTTGCTTTTCCTACTTTATGTGTAACAGTTTGCTAGTCTTATAGTAATCGACTGAACTTTATGATTTTTATGGTTCTGCTCTCCCTCTCCCTATCTAAAATAAACAAAGAAACAAATAAACAAACCCAATACAAATATTAAGGACATATTAAGGAAAAATTATGGAAATTAAGGAAATATAAACAGAAGAAGCAGTTAAGAAAAAGGCTTTCTGTCACCTTCCAAATCTGAACCAAGTGTCTCTCTTATGCTCTCCTCTAGTACTCTGTAGTTCTCTTACTTTATTGCAAGCCCATTTACAGTAGAGTGCTTTTCTGCCTTCTCCACTTATTCCCTCCACTCCCCCCTAAGCTCCTTGCAGTAACTCATCTGTCTTGTTCACTCGTACTGTTCCCAGGATCTCTCAGTAAATGGGATGAATTGGTGAGTGAGTAAATAAATGAAAAGAAAACCCTGGGCAAGCAGAGCAAGGAAGTGACGACAAAATATCCAGAGTAAAAAAAGAGAATGGGAGCAGAGAAGGAAAACAATAAACATTAGCAAAAGCATTAATCTTTTTGTTACCAATACTGTTTTTTCTTAACTGCTCCTTCTGTTTAAATTATTTCATGTTTCATTCTGGCCTTTATTATTCCTTCATTCATTCTCACTACTGTCACCAAATTCACAACCTTTTGCCTAAAGTATATTATCATACTTTTTGGTTCTAGTCTTATGCTTTTCAACTTACCCTAGATAGATAAGTCTTGTAGTTAAATTTCTTGCACCAAAAACATGAAGTTTTGGGGGTGCCTGGGCGGCTCAGTCAGTTGAGTGACCAGTTCTTGATTTTGGCTCAAGTCATGATCTTGGGATTGTAGGATTGAGCCCCACCTCAGGCTCTGTGCTGGGTGTGGAACCTGCTTGGGATTCTCTCTCTTCCTCTCCCTCTGCCCCTCACCCCCCCTTGAAAAAAATGAAGTTTTTTTTTCTTGATGAGAAGAAATTCTTAAGATTTTTATGAAATAGTCCTTGAAGAAGTATGTTAATTTCTTGTAGTTCTTATTTTTAGAAAAATTTTCCTAATTCTCTCCTGCTGTGATCTAATCCCTTACCCTCTTGATTGGCACTTACTGGATCAGACAACAACTGCTTATCATCACTTCTTCAATTTTTCTTTACGTAACTAAAGATAATTAGCAATTCACTTCCATAAATATTTATTATAAGATTTACTATTTATAAGCACTGCCCTTCTCAACCTTCTCATCTAATCTCCTAAGTAAATCAGATTTTTTCATATATCTTCATGTAGTTTATTTACCAAGTTCTCAAACATTTTTCTTTTTTTATTTGTGAAACCTAATAATTTCATAAGCAGTATTTACCTTCAATTTAAATTTGATCTTACTTGTTTCATTTCATATGAAAAATTGTGACTCATTTATTACTTTTAGTCAATCTTTTTAGCCTCTTAATTGTCAATATTTTATCTGGTATAGCTAAAAACATTAAGTTAATAAATCATGGAATAGGAAAAATCAATCAATCAATCAATCATGGAATAGGAAGTCCCACCCCTCTTTTCTCCACAGAGGTACAAACTTAACAACAGTATATGGAGCAAAATACCTTTGTGAGAACTCCACAAACCAGTTAATAAATTGCAAACGCCAGGTGAGTGCAAAGCCAAGAACAAGCCAAGCAAAGGTCAATTAAAATGGGAAAGGAGTATTTTCACTTTACCTATGATCTCTACTCCCTCTAAGTCAGCACAGCTCACTATGGTCATCAGAGAACACCCAGCTTGCAACTTCTCACTGGAGGGAAAAGGAGAGAGAAGAGTGGAATCAGCATCCAATATTTCAGTTTTTTGAAGGCTGCCAAAGGAACTGGTTTGTCTCATCTGACTTGGAGTGCTGATGAAACCAGCATAGTTTGTGTGCCTAGGGGCCACTGAAAGCAAATGAGAGCAGTGGCAGCTTGCAGTGACACTGGAGAGTCTGAAATAGTGCAGAAGCTGACATGGTTCACTGTTACAGAGAGAAGGCACTCAACTTCCAGCTCATTCCTTAGGTAGAAGAGAAAAGAGCACAGCATGTATATGCAGCAGTCCAGTTTAGAGGTCAGGGGGAGGCCTATCCAAAGGATGGGTTTCTGTCTCATTTGACTTAGGGTGCTTGAGTTGGCATACTTTGGATGCCAAGGAGCCACTGAGATTAAAGAAGAGTAGGTGGCTTGCTGCTGCAGCACCAGAGAGATTACAGTGCTATAGGCAGATACCAGAGGAAACAAGAGACTATGGACTCCTGAAAAAGAAACCAACAAACCTCTGACTAGAAAATTACATGCACAGCCAAGAGAAGTCATGAAACCCTCAGAATCTCTAGCTGGGCTGTTTGGTGAAAGTCTTCCTCTATACAAAGTCAATCTATAAAGACCGGGAGATGTGGCTGTTTTCCCAAATGCATAAAACTCAGAAGGAAAAAAAAAACACAAGATACATGAAGAAACAAAGAAATATGGCTCAATCAAATGAGCACAATAAGGGTGCCTGGATGGCTCAGTTGGTTAAGTGTCTGACTTTGGCTCAGGTCATGATTTCAGGGTCCTGAGATCGATCCCTGTGTTGGGCTTTCCACTCAGCAGGGAGTCTGCTTGTCCCTTTCCCTCTCCTTCTGCCCCTCCCCCTGCTCATGCTCTCTCTGTCTCTCTCTCTCAAATAAATAAAATCTTTTTTAAAAAATGAACAAAGTAAATCTCCAGAAACCAACCCCAAAGAAACAGAAATCTATGCATTTCCTAACAAAGAATTAGAAGTAATTTTCTTGAAGCTAAATGATCTACAGGAGAATACAGATAGACAGCTATGCAAAAACAGGAGAACAATGCATGAACAAAATGAGAATATCAACAAAGATGTAGAAACTATTAAAAAAGAATCAAACAGAAATTATGGAACTGAGGAATAACTGACTTGAAAAATTCACTAGAAACATTCAACAGCAGGCTTAATCAAGCAAAAGAAAGAACTTGAAGAAATATAATTTGAAATCATCAAGTCAGAGGAGCAAAGTGAAAAAAACTGAAGACAAGTGAAGAAAGCCTAAGGAATTTATAGGACAACATTAAGCAAACCAATATATGCATCATGAGAGTTCCAGAGGAGAAGAGAGAGAGAGAGAACTTATATGAAGAAATAATGGCTGAAAACTACCCAAATCTAAGGAAATAAATGGACATCAAAATTCAGGAAGCTCAAAATATTCCAAATAGGATGAATCCAAAGAGGCCCACACCAAGGCACATGACAAACTGTCAAAAGTGGAAGATAAATAAATCTTGAAAGCTGCAAGAGCAACTGATGTCTAAAGAAGCTTTCATCACATTATCAGTGGTTTTCTCAGCAGAAACCTTATGGGCCAGAACGGAGTAGGATGGTATATTCAAAGTCCTGGAAGAAAAAGACTGTCAACCAAGAATACTATTTCCAGCAAAACTGTCCTTCAGAAATGAAAGAGAAATAAGGACTTTCACAGATAAGCAAAAGCTGAGGAGTTCATCAGCACTAGACCTGCCTTCCAAGAAATGCTAAAGTTACTCCTGCAAATTGAAGCCAAAGGACATCAGACAGCAACACAAATGCATACTAAAATATAAAACTCACCAGCAAAGGTAAATATATAGACAAATACAGAATTCTACAATATTTTAATAGTGGTATGTAAAGCACTTTTAATTTTGGTATAGAATTTAAAAGATAAAATCATAAAAAATAACCTTAAGACTATGTTAATGTATACACGGTATATAAAGAGTGGTTTGTGACATCAATTAATATAAAGTGGGAGTGGGAATATGTAAAAGAGTAGAGTTTTTGTATCTGATTGAAGTTATGAGCTGAAATAGATTGTTGTAACTATAAGATGTTTTATGTACATTCCAAGGAAACCACACACACACAAAATACCTGCAGAATATACAAGGAAAGAAATGAGAAAGAAATAAAAAGTCGATACAAAAAAATCAATGAAACACAAAAGCATCAAGAGTGGAAAAGGGGGCAAAATAACTACAAGACAAACAGAAAACAATTTTTTAAATGGTAATAGTATGTACTTCCCTATCAGTACTAACTTTAAATGTAAATGGATTAAATTCCCCTATCAAAAGACATAGAGTGGCTGGATGGATTTAAAAAAAATAAGATGCAGCTACAAGAGACTCACCTTAGATATAAAGACACACACAGGCTGAAAGTGTAAGGATGGAAAACATTATTCCATGTAAATGGTATCCAAAAGAGAGCAGGAGTGGCCATACTTATATCAGACAAAATAGACTTTAAGTCAAAAACAACTGTTATAAGAAACAAAGAAGGATGTTATATAATGATAAAATAGTCAATTCCATAACAATGAAAGATATAACAATTATAAATACATAAGCTCCTAACATCAGAGTACCCAAAAATACAAAGCAAACATGGACAGAATTGAAGGAAGAAATTGATAGTAACATAATAATAGTGTAATTCAATATACCACTTTTAATAATGGATAGAACAATAAAAAAAATTTTTTTAAATAAAAATAAATTTAAAAAAATAATGGATAGAATAACCAAACAAAATCAGCAAGGGAACAGAGGACTTGAAGAACATTATAAAATGATTGGGCCTAACAGATATACACAGAACAGTGCACCCATCAGCAGCAGAATACATATTCTGCTCATACCTATTCACAGAACGTTCTCCAGGATAGATCAAATGTTAGACCTTAAAAAAAAGCCTTAACAGGGGCGCCTGGGTGGCTCAGTTGGTTAAGCGACTGCCTTCGGCTCAGGTCATGATCCTGGAGTCCCTGGATCGAGTCCCACATCGGGCTCCCTGCTCGGCAGGGAGTCTGCTTCTCCCTCTGACCCTCCCCCCTCTCATGTGCTCTCTCTCATTCTCTCTCTCTCAAATAAATAAATAAAATCTTTAAAAAAAAAAAAAAGCCTTAACGAATTTAAGGAAGTTGAATCTACCAAGTATCTTTTCCAACAACAAGGCAATGAAACTAGAAATCAATAACAGGAAAATTAGAAAAATCACAGATATGTGGAAAATGACACACTCTTGAACAACCAATGAGTCAAAGAAGAAATCACAAGGAAATTTGAAAATATCTTAAGACTAATGAAAACCAAAACAAAATACTAAAATTTATGGGATGCAGCAAAAGCAATAATACAGGGAAGTTTATAACAGTAAATACTTATATTAAAAGAGAAGAAAGATCTGAAATCAACAATCTAACTGTACATTTCAAAGAACTAGAAAAAAAAAGAATTAATCCCAGGTTAGCAGAAGGAAGAAAATAATAAATATTAGAGCAGAAATAAATGAAATAGAGAATAGAAAAACAGGAGAAATCAACAAAACAAAGCGTTGTTTTTAAAAAATTAGCTAATTTGACAAACCCTTAGCTAGACTGAGAATAAGAGAGAAGACTCAAAATAGACCACAAAAAATAAAAAAAGATTATGAGACTACTTTGAATTATATTCCAAAAATTGGATAGCCTAGAAGAAATGGATAAACTTCTAGAAACATACATTCTACCAAGGCTGAATCACGCAGGTGTAGAAAATCCAAGCAGACTTAACAACTAGTAAGGAGATTGAATCAGTAACCCAAAGCTTCCCACCAAGAAGCCCCAAACCAGATGACTTCACTGTAGAATTCTACCAAACAATTAAAGAAGAATTAATGCCAGTTCTTCTCAGATTCTTCCAAAATATTGAAGAAGAGGGAACACTTAATAACTCATTTTCTGAGGCCATCATTATCCTGAGCCAGACAATGATATTATGAGAAAAATACAGACCAATATCTCTTATGAATATAGATGCAAAATCCTCAGCAAGAAAACCAAATTCAACAGCACATTAAAAAGATTATACACCATGAACAAGTGGATTTATCCCTGGGATGCAAGGATGGTTCAACATAAAAAAGTCAATAAACAGAATACACCACATTAACAGAACAAAGAGCAAAAACCACATGATCATCTTAATAGATGCAGAAAAAGCATTTGACAAAATTCAACACCCTTTCTTGATAAAAACACTCACCAAAGAGGAATAGGAAGGAATTAGCTCAACATAATAAAAGTTATGTATGAAAAGCCCACAGGTAAATTATACACAACAGTAGAAAACTGAAAGGTTTTCCTTTATAATCACAAACAAGGCAAGAGTACCCGCTCTCACCACTTCTATTCAATATGATACTGGAAGTCCTAGTCAGAGCTGTTAGGCAAGAAAAGCAAATAAAAGACATCCAAACTGGAAAGGAAGAAGTTAAATGATCTCTGTTCACACATGACACAATCTTATATTTAGAAAACCCTAAAGATTACACACACACACACACACAAACTGTCAGAATGAAAGAATTCAGCAAAGTTGCAGAATACAAACTCAATAATAAAAAATCAGTTGTGTTTCCATATGCTAACAATAAACAATCCAAAAGGAATTAAGAAAACAACCCCATTTCAATAGTATCAAAAATTTAAAACCCAGGAATAAATTAAACAAGGAGGTAAAAGACTTGTATGCTGAAACTATAAAATATTGCTGAAAGAAATTCTAAAAGACACAAATAAATGGAAAAACATCCCCTTGTTCATGACATGGAAGACTTAATATTGTTAATATTCATATAACCCAAAGCAGTCTAAAGATTCGGTGCAATCCCTATCAAAATCCCAAAGACATTTTTTTCAGAAATAGAAAGACCATTTTAAAATTCAGTGGAAAAAAATCAAAGAACTTTAAATAGGTAAAATAGTCTTGAGAAAAAACAAAGCTGCAGGCCTCACATTTTCTGATTTCAAACATACTACAAAGATATATTAATCAAAACAGTGTGGTTCTGGCATAGAAACAAACATATAGACGAATGGAACAGAATAGAAAGCCCAGATATACACTGTCACATATATGGTCAAACGATCTTTGGCAAAGGTGCCAACAAAGCTACACAATGGAGAAAGGACAGTCTCCTCAACAAGTGGTGTTGGGAAAACTGGATATCCACATGCAAAAAAATTAAAGATGGACCCTTAATCTTATACCATATACCAAAAATTAACTCAAAATGGATTAAAGACCTAAACATAAGATCTAAAGCTATAAAACTAGAAGAAAACGTAAGGGGAAAGCTTCATGACATTGGAATGGACAATGATATGACACAAAAACAGCAACTAAAGCAAATACAGACAAATGGGACTACATTAAATTTTAAAACTTATGCATAGCAAAGTACACAATCAACAGAATGAAAAAGCAACCTATAGAATGGGACAAAATATTTGCATACCATGTATCAGATAATGAATTAATCTCTGGGATATAGAAGGAATTCCTACAATTCAACAACAACAAAAAGCAATTAAAAAGTGGGCAAAGGACTTGAATATATATTTTTCCAAAGATATACAAATGCCACTGAGCATATGAAAGGATGCTCAATATCATTAATCATAAGGGAAATGCAAATCAAAACTGCCACTACAAGAAAAAAAAAAAAAGACAGAAGTAACAAGTGTTGGTAAGGATGTGGAGAAATTGGGAAATTGGAACCCTTGTGCACTGTTGGTGGGATTGTAAAATGGTGCAGCTACTATAGAAAACTGTAAGGAAGTTCCTCAAAAAATTAACAGTAAAATTGCAATATGATCCAGCAGTCCTACTTCTGAGTATATACCCAAAAGAATTGAGAACAAGATCTCAAAGAGATATTTGCATATCCCATGTCCATTGCAGCATTATTCACAATAGCTTCTGCAGCCTAAATGTCCATCAACATATGAATGAATACATATATATAATGGACTATTACTCAGCTCAGCCTTTAAAAAGAAGGAAATCCTGTCATATGCTAGAACATGAATGAACCTTGAGACATTATGCTAAATGAAATAAGATTGTCACAAAAGGCAAAAACTTACCTGAGGTATCTAAAATCATCAAACTCATAGAATCAGAAAACAGAATGGTGGTTGCCAGGGGCTGGAAGGAGGAGGAAATGGGGTGTTACTGTTCCATATGTATAGAGTTTCAATCACACAAGGTGAAAAACCCTTCTCTCCCGAACTCCAAACTCCTCTTGTTGTTAACATACTGGAATCACCCCCTTGATATTCTGCTGGGATCTCACATTTCCCTGATCAAAACCAAATTAAGTACCCTTCCCTCCAAATTGTCCCTTTATTGGTATCTTAGTTAATGTCATTCCCACTTACCCTCATAACCAAACTTGAAATCTCATCATAACATTTACCCGTCCTGGGGCGCCTGGGTGGCTCAGTCGTTAAGCGTCTGCCTTCGGCTCAGGTCATGATCCCAGGGTCCTGGGATCGAGCCCCGCATCGGGCTCCCTGCTCGGCGGGAAGCCTGCTTCTCCCTCTCCCACTCCCCCTGTTTGTGTTCCCTCTCTCACTGTGCCTCTGTCTGTCAAATAAATAAATAAAATCTTTAATAAAAAAAAAAAAAAAAACATTTACCCGTCCTCCCCAAAGCACAGTCATAGAACCATTTATTATGGCTCTTCTAAATATTCTTTTTCCAGTTCCTATTAGTTCAGGCCTTCCTTGTCTCTAACTTTTAAGATTGTAGTAGCATACTAACTGTTCTGCCTGACTACAGTCTCTCTTCCTTGCAAGCTACCATCAGTCAAGTATTGCATTTTTAAATATGTATCACTTCTTTATAAAAAATCTTGAATAGTTCTCCATTTTCTACAGTATTAAGCCTCTTCAAATCCTATCCTTAACTGAGATGACCACCCTTATGCCTTATATTTCATCCTTTCCACCTCCAGCCTCATTAGGTGATTCCTCATTCTCTAAAAGTACTTCCAAATCTCTATTATTTTGTTCATTCTGTTTCAAATGTTCCCCCCTTTTTTTTATTGTTTAAAGCTCAATTGTCACCTCCTCTGTGGAACTTTACCATTTGTGCCATCAGAATTAGTTATTCCCTTTTCTGCATTATCATACAGTTTTTTGTTTTAACGTTAAAACATAAGCATTTATAGGTTCATTTTATTTTTTCCTTAAAACACTGTCTGATTTCTGTGTTCCATGAGACTGAGAAATAGGAATCTCATCTTATTTACTTCAGCATTACTCCCTAGTGTTTAATAAAGTGCCTTACATAGAGTATTCAATTTATTTCTAGTAAGTGAAGTTGAAGGAAAGAAAGTCCCCCTAGCATAACATAGGAGAAAGCACACCAGGCAAATTCTGGTCACCTGGTCTTCTATTTATTTAGACATGTGATGTTGAGCTAATTTTTCAACCTTTCTATGGTAAAACTTGTTGTCTATAAGAAATCTTTATAGGTGTCACTCTTACGTTAAAAACTTCAAAATGTTGGATTACATGATAAAATTATGTAAATGGTTTCCAATTGGCTTACATGATAAAGTTCAGTCTCCAAAGCCTAGCATTCAAGGGCATTTATGGTCTGCTTTTAGTTACTTTTCTAGCCTCAACTTCCTCTGATCCCCATTAGGAACCCAGTGCTCTACCAATATCAATCTCTACATTCTTCCCTAATCATATTGTGTACAGTCTCACCTTGGCTGCTGTATCACTCAAACAGGATAATGGAGAATTTAATAAAGGAACTAGTTACAACAGAGTAGCCAGGGTTAAGGAAAAGCAAGATAAGTTGAAGAACTTTTGGGAATAACAAAAGCAGGAAATTGTTGCTACTCTTAAGCCTCAAAGAGCCAAGGAAGGGAATAAATGTCTAAAATAAGTCTGTTATAGAGGCCTGCCTTACAGAGCTAATTGTTTTTATTAAAGGAACGTAACCACTGCCAACCAGCAGACAGGAGGCCAAAGGAATAAATATCTTGTCTGTACTCTTCTGCTCTCCATTCTTCTGCCAGTGGTTTCCATTGGTTGAACTCAAGCAGAAGTCACAGGTATAAGGTTTCTATTGGTTCTGTCCATAAATGCTAACCCTTTGGGGCACAGAGCAGGGTAGAAAAAAGTGGAGACGAATGTGGGAAAGCAAAAGAGGCTGCTTTATTCAAACTGTTCTTTCCACATGAATTTAAATCTATCTCAGATGATAACTATTAAAAATAATATTAATGCAATTATCTAACATTTCTTTAGGGAGGGAGGGGGAGAGGAAGAAGGAGAGGGAGAGGGGAAATCTTAAGCAGGTTCCACACCCAGCATGGAGCCCAACAACGTACGGCTCAGTCTCACAATTCTGAGATCATGACCTGAGCCGAAATCAAGAGTAGGATGCTTAACTGACTGAGCCACCCAGGCACCATTAATGCAAATATCTAACATTTATGAAGAGCTTACTATGCACCAAGCATTGTGACAAACAGATGGAGGAGGGGGCGCAGTTTGAGGAGGAAGGTAATAAGGGAAATAAGAGGCTGGAGAAGTTACCAAACTATGACCTCCAATTGGCCATATAGTTTTTGCAGATGAACCTCTTAGTTGCCATGCTAATGGGTTTGGATTCTATTGTAAAGGTTAATAAAGGAATTTGAATATGGAATGACACGATTAAATTTGAAATTTTGAAAGAACATTTACTACTATGTGAAGAATGGATTGATTCCGGGTGAGATCAGAAGCAGGAATCTGATGAGAGCTTGAATTAAAGCTGGAGCAATAGAAATAGAAAAATAATACAGGATTTTTTCAAATATTAAGGAATCACTATTGACAGGATTGGGAACTAGACATGGAAGGTAAGGAAGTCAAGAATGGCCACCAGTTTCTAACTTAGGCAACATGAATTATAAGATCTTATATTGATATGACTCATACTTTATCTTTATAGTATTAAAAAATAAGCAGGTGTTTGCTAGCTGGACTAGAAACAGAAGAGCAGTTAAGACAGATGTGTGAGAAAAAAATCATGCTGTGTACTAGAAATTATTAAGTTTGCTATAGCTGGAATAAGGGTATATGTAAGAGCAAAGAGGGATGAAGTCAAAGAGAAAGGACAGATCATGAAAAGCCTAACACATTACTCTAGGTCGTCTGAACTGTATCCCTAGGACAATAGGAAGTTTTTTTTTTAAGTTTTTATTTTAATTCCAGTATTTAACATACAGTTTCAGGTGTACATGTAAGAAGCTTTTTTGATGGTTAAAAACACAATTAAATCAGATGCTATTGAGAAATTTCCTTAGAACCCCAGAATTTGGACCATGACTTTGGAAGATACTGGCTAGGGTTGGCTAAGAAAATAATTATTTCAAATTTTAAAACATTTATTAAATATTTTTAAGTGATACAGGATTATTGTCAAGAATCTGAATAATACAGAAAAGTAGGAAAGAAAAAAAATCAATCCTATCCTACTACTTAAAGATAACTGCTACTAACACATATAATTATTTTCTTCCAGTATACACATTAGATTGTATTTTAATTCTACAGTTATAGTCATACTGTGAATTATACTTTTTTAAAAAACGATAGCCCTCATATCAGCAGAATTCGTTGTGAATTTTTAGGCCTATCGAAAGGCCACTTTTTAGGCCTATTGAAAGATGAGAGTCATACCAAGTGCCCAATAATATAGAATAAACTCTATAGTTTCTGCTTATGTGCAAAATATCCTAAAACTAGATTTCTGTTTTCACCAAGGACACTGACTCAGTCTTTGTAGTTGCCTGTATGATCACCTGTTCTAAGATTTTCTTTCTCAACTATACAAATTGACATCTACCACGTGCCTAATGATCATGTTTAACAATGTTTACATCTTACAAAAGATATTAGTCAAAATTTACTTTTTTATTAGTCTGTCATTGAAACTAATAACTAGGATAGGCATTCTGGAGTTGAAGCTTTATGTGCTTATACCTAATAATATGAAAAACGACACCATCTAGAGAAGATTAACTAAGGGAAATGCGACTTTTATGAGCTGGTAAAACTCCTCTAACTACAAAAATGACTTTGAACTTCTCTTGGTTCTTTTCCCCAGGGCATTATAGAGACTAGTGAGTTAATGCTTAGAAAGGGCTTTAAAAGATACTTTTTAGATTCCACTTATAGAGATATAATGGCTTATGATTTCTAAAGAAAAACTACTTTTTCTCTACCATTGTCTTAAAGAATGTTTAGAACAGGACCTACTGAAGAAAACAATTCTAATTTTGCATTTTAATGCTAGTGGCACTGACGAAAACATTCCAAATAGAAGCTAACAAAAATATATTTAAGTTTATATATATGTGTGTACATATATATATACACACACACATATATACATACATACATTTATAGTAATGCCTCTGAAATTATATCCTGACATCCTCTTTGGGGAATAAGAGAATTCTCAGCTTTTTAGCTATTTAGGTTTAAAAAGGGGGTCCTAGCAGCCTAACAAAGCAAGCTGAAGTTCAGAGACCCAAAAAGGGCACAAAACCAGAAATCAATAGCAGGACAAGAATGAACCAAGGGGTTTCAGATCAGATAATATATTTGTTTGTATTCCTGAAGCAGAATGACGGCAAAGCAGAGGGTAATTACCAATAGTGTAAGCAAAGAGAAAGATCTGATGAAAGAAAGTTTGTGAAAGGGGAAAGGGAAAGATTGTATCTGAAAGGGGAAGATTATGTTGAAAGCTGGTCTTTTGCCATAGTAGCTATAACCAGTACCCACAATATTTAATCTATATACAGCACTAGTGCTGCTAATAAGGGCAAGAACCTAAAGGTCATGGTTTAAGGCCTTCCTCAAGAGCCCTCAGTTCTTAAAACACTTGTAGTGAAGTCCAGCCCCATAAAGACAGTCATGAAAAATTACTGCTGATCATCTGCAGCCACCTCAACTCAAAAGACTTTGCTTGCCTTTGTTGGGTGTGTTAGCACTTGACTCCTACTTACAGTTTTTTAAAAATAATTTTATCCTTAGGGCACCTGGGTGGCTCAGTTGGTTAAGCATCTGCCTTCGGCCCAGGTCATGAGTGGGCTCCCTGCTCAGCAGGAAGTCTGCTTGTCCCTCTCCCTCTGCCTGCCCCCCTCTCGCCCCACGTGCATGCACACGCACGCGAGTGCTCTCTCTCAAATAAATAAATAAAATCTTTTTTTAAAAATGAAAATAATAATTTTATCCTTTTTAGTTGCTTTAGCTAATCTATTTTATCATTATACTTCTAATATCATTTTTTTCACTTAATCTCTTTTTACCCTGTACTCTCAGCTAATTTTATCTGTTTACTTTTAATATTATATATTTAGCTTACTTGTAAGTGACGAATTGAAAATAAAAGTGAAAGGAAGATAGCTATAAAGACAGTTCACACCTGACCATGGGAAATAAATTACTTTTTCCTCCTTTGGTCTTATAATTTTTCTATAGATAAACCTCCTGATCTAAAGATAACCTATAAGGACTTACTTACAGTGTTACTTACCTAGAGTGTTAATTACTTAGGCAGTACATACACTGAACCCAAAGTTAATTTTCCATTTCTCTGACTGCTTGACCACAGCTAAAATATTTTTTATTCTCTTTTTTCATTTCCCTACTGCACTGACCCTTTTACCACTTTTAAACAAAAAGGTAAAGAGAAGAAAACCCTAGTTTCAATTTATTGTTAATAAATGTTTGCAATTGTTTTTAAAAATGGACAAGTCTAGTAAAAAGAACGTTGAAATTATTGACCAGAATAATGTTTGAAATTGTATATAGTGTTTATCTCTCAGCTCATCTTTGTCAAGCTGTATATTCTAGAGTGATTAAAATCAAGCATTTAGGACCTTATTCAACAAAAATTTTCTATGTGACCACTATGTGCACAGCATCCTTGGGCTTTGACGTTAAGACACTTTTTCCTTTCCCAAAGCTGAAAATCTAGTTAAGAAAATAGACATGTATATAAATAAGTATAATTACTGTAAGATATGTAGTTAATACAGTATGTATTATGAGAATCCTAAGATGGAGTAATTCATAGTGCCTCAGTGCAAGAAAAGGAAAAAAGAGGAATGGTCATATATTGCTTCATAAAGGAGAAATTATTGAAAGGGGTTTTTTTTTGCTTTTTTTATTTTTAAATAATTTCAAACTTCAGAAAAGTTGTGAGAATAGTACAAAGACTTCTTGTATATCTTTCACCCAAATTCCCCCAAATGTTAGCAAAATGCTAACTTGGTTAAGATGCTGTCTTCCAGGTTTCTCCATTCTAAAATTACTACTTTGCTTTGTAGTTAGTAGGAATCTTATGGGGCTATATGGTGAAACTATATAAATACGTTGTTTTCATTCAGATTTTCACCTTCTAGTTTTACTATCCATTGATGATTTTTGCCTGAACCAATTCTTGCTATGATAGTTGCCAAATGCTGACTTTCTAATTCCAACATTTCTTCATTTTTCAGTTGGCATTCCGTTGTAAGGAAGAATTTTATGTAATTATTTCTTTATTTATATTAGTATATGTTCATAGATTCTTACTTTTATTTTATTAAATGGGTTCTGTTATCTGCTACTATCCTAATTTACTTTGATGCTTAAATTGTCCCAGGCCAAACAGTCTCTTCATGTTGACTCCAAGATCCTTTTGACATATTCCATCATTATTTGATTACTTCCTTACTGAAGAGAGTTGTGAAGGAAGAATAATAATATCTTAAGAAGTTAAGAGAAAATTCATTCTGGTCAAAGCGAACATCATATGCTAAGGCAGGAAAATATGAAATAGTATGGTATATTCTAATATCTACAGTATCATCAATTTTCTAATGGAGTAGTTAGTGATGAGACTGAAAAGGAAGCAAGGACATGTTTTATATACTATTCGAAGGAATTTGACTTTATCCCATGGGTAATAGTGAACCATGCATATAAATTATGGAGCAAACATTTCGTGACAATGCCCTGTTTTATAATCTTGATGCACAAAATCCCAAGAGTACTTTCCTTTAATATTTCTTATAATGCCCTAGAAAATAACACAGTCTGTTCAGCCATGTTTTCTAGGTTTTGTCAGAAATGCTGTGAGGCTCACTATCTTAGATAAACAAGTAGAAAAACATTTAAGACTATTAAATTGAAAACAATATGAGAAATTATTTTCAGATACCCAAACTGCCATGTCATCCTAAGCCTATGAACTCTACTATTGCCAATGTTTCCTTAGGCTTTGAACTTGATTTCTCTTAATTTGAGAGATAAATATGAAAGAGTAAATGCTTATATATCTGAACCACCCATCCTTTGAATTACCAAAGGTCCTAGCTATTTAACCTGAACAAACTATCATTTTCACTCTTTAGGTTTCCTAGGAAAGCTATTCATTATTTTGGGTGGTTTGCTTCTCTGAAAGATCCAGAAAATAGAAATATAAGGAATTCAAGCTGCAAATAGTATGATAAAGAAAGGCAGTATTATTAATAGGGCAGAACAAGTCTCTTCCTTGAGATTTTCTGTATATCCAAAGAATGAATAATTATTTATACTTTTAGGCAGTTTTGTTGTTTTGAGGAATAAAGTTTCCTCTTGAGGATTTTAATTTAATCAAGAAGAACCTGCATGAGTATCTTGTTTCTTTTTTTTTAATTTTATTTTATTAAAATGTTATGTTAGTCACCATACAATACATCATTAGTTTTTGATGTAGTGATCCACAGTTCACTGTTTTCGTATAACACCCAGTGCTCCATGCAGTACGTGCCCTCCTTAATACCCATCACCGGCCTAACCCTTCCCCCCACCCCCCTCCCCTCTAAAAGCCTCAGTTTGTTTCTCAGAGTCCATAGTCTCTCATGGTTCATCTCTCCCTCCAATTTTTCCCCCTTCGTTTTTCCCTTCCTTCTCCTAATGTCCTCCAGCTATTCCTTATGTTCCACAAATAAGTGAAACCATATGATAATTGACTTTCTCTGCTTGACTTATTTCACTTAGCATAATCTCCTCCAGTCCCATCCATGTTGATGTAAAAGTTGGGTATTCATCCTTTCTGATGGCTGAGTAATATTCCATTGTATATATGGAGCACATCTTCTTTATCCATTGGTCTGTTGAAGGGCATCTCGGCTCTTTCCAGTTTGGCTATTGCGGACATTGCTGCTATGAACATTGGGGCGCATATGGCCCTTCTTTTCACTACATCTGTGTCTTTGGGGTAAATACCCAGGAGTGCAATTGCTGGGTCACAGGGTAGCTCTATTTTTAAATTTTTGAGGAACCTCCACACTGTTTTCCAAAGTGGCTGTACCAACTTGCATTCCCACCAACAGTGTAAGAGGGTTTCGCTTTGTCCACAACCTCTCCAACATTTGTTGTTTCTTGCCCTGTCCATTTTTGCCATTCTAACTGGTATAAGATGGTATCTCAGTGTGGTTTTAATTTGAATTTCCCTGATGGCTAATGATGATGAACATTTTTTCATGTGTCTGTTAGCCATTTGCATGTCTTCTACAGAGAAGTGTCTGATCATGTCTTCTGCCCATTTTTTGACTCGATTATTTGTTTTTTGGGTGTTGAGTTTGGGAAGTTCTTTATAGATCTTGAATACCAGCCCTTTATCTGTAGTGTCATTTGCAAATATCTTCTTCCATTCTGTGGGTTTCCTCTTTGTTTTGTTGACTGTTTCCTTTGCTGTGCAGAAGCTTTTTACCTTGATGAAGTCCCAAAAGTTCATTTTTGCTTTTGTTTCACTAGCTTTTGGAGATGTATCTTGAAAGAAGTTGCTGTGGGCGATGTCAAAGAGGTTATTGCCTATGTTCTCCTCTAGGATTTTGATGGATTCCTGTCTCACATTGAGGTCTTTCATCCATTTTGAGTTTATCTTTGTGAACGGTGTTAGAGAATGATCGAGTTTCATTCTTCTGCATGTGGCTGTCCAATTTTCCCAGCACCATTTATCAAAGAGACTGTCTTTTTTCCATTGCATATTTTTTCCTGCTTTGTCGAAGATTATTTGACCATAGAGTTGAGGGTCCATATCTGGGCTCTCTATTCTTTTCCATTGGCCTATATGTCTGTTTTTGTGCCAGTACCATGCTGTCTTGGTGATCACTGCTTTGTAATATAGTTTGAAATCAGGCAACGTGATGCCCCCAGCTTTGTTTTTCTTTTTCAACATTTCCTTGGCAATTAGGGGTCTTTTCTGATTCCATACAAATTTTAGGATTGTTTGTCCAGCACTTTGAAAAAGGTCATTGGAATTTTGATCGGGATGGCATTGAAGGTACAGATTGATCTGGGTAGCATAAACATTTTAGAATATCTTGTTTCTATTATATTCTGTTCTATCATTTGAAAGCATCTTTTCTTCATTTACTTCTAATTTAGATTGGATTTTCAAGCCAAGATGAAACATTGTATATTAAGAATTGTCAGATTGAAAAGGATGCATTTGAATTGGGGAAAGTAATTTCATTGGTATAAATAGCTCATTTCACAATGGCCATGCCATAAGAAAAAGGTTACTGCTATATGACAAAGATCCTTATTAATTACTCTACTCAGTAGAAAGGAATCCATTTGTACTTTCTGTGCCCTTTTGAAGGCCTTGTACATCACAGACATTGCCATTAGTATTTAAACATATCCTTCATGATGGCAATCCTGATTGAATCCATACTGTTTTTGCACTGACTTCTTATATAGTCTTTTTAGTGGTTATAACTGCTGCATGGAAGATAGGAAATCTCAATAACATTTTGAGTACTTTACCTGCAAAGATTCCAAGCTCAAATATAGTAAATCCCATATCTGGACTTATGCACCAGAAAATATAAAAGTGACAAGTTAAGTTTTACTTATAGAAACCTAGATTTCTAAGAGAAACTTCCAGGTCACCAGTCTGTGGCTAATTTGGAATTGCTTTAATCCTGTAAGTCTACTTGAGAAAATTAAACTGATTGCAGAAGAATGCTATCAATTTAGATGTTATAATAATTCAAACCTGTTATTCTTTGCTCAGTTCAGACATCTACTAGTGGAGGGGATGTCTAAGTCTAGACATCCTTTCCCCATCCTTGCCCCACTTGCATATAAAGATCCCATATCCTACAGCACTTTGTAGTTTATTTTTGTTGAAGTAGCTACCCTGCCTACAAATTATCAGTGATAGCCATAGATCACCAGCTAATTTTACTATTATAAGTTAAAATAAATATTCCCTTGAACAGTATAATCTCCTATATAGGACACATATTTTCATGTTAGTTTTGTAGTGTACATGAGTTGAATGGAGCTAATGCCCTCACAGATTCTCTTTGTGACCATTGGTATTTCTTTGTAAGGTAGCTATAAGAATGTATTTATGGCCATGAAATCATCTTTGCTTTATAGGAAAAACTATCCGAATTTTCTCTCAATTTTTGGATATTTTTTTATCCAAAAACCAAACTGCCTTTTCTTAAAACCTTCTTACTTTAAAAAAATTTTTTTTCTTTCCTTCCTTTCTACTTCTACCAAACTGGATTTTTATGGACCATTCAGGGAAATTTGGCTGCTAGGCTGTAATCCATCTCGCCTTCAAGACATAAAAGTACATACTTTTTTTCTCTTCCATTAGATTTTCTATGCTGGGCTTAGAAGCAAGAAGAGGATTAGGGTGTGGAAAAAACAATTCTTGATCCTTTTTCCTATCTGATTGAGTTCTGTAATGGCCAGGAAAAATAAAAGTGCTTTGGGATTATAACCTGTAAAATAAAAGGAGTCAGAGATAACCATTCTTAAATTTTCTGAAGCTTTCACTTTGAAGCTTCTTGTAAATCACTACTGTCAACATCTGAAAATAGTTGAAATCATGTTTCTTTAAAAAATGGAAGCCAAAAATTTAGTAAAATATAGGGTTTACCTTGAAAGGAGTTTACCGTTGACTAACACAGGTGAGACAAATATTTAAATGTCTATAACATAAGACAGAAGTGGTAGGTGCCCTAAAATATATATATATAAATAAGGTGCAAAATTATTTTAAAGATTTTAGGGAAAGATTTTTCCAGGCTGGTAGATATCCACATTGTAATTTCCAATTAGAGACAGAGAACCACCAGTCTCTATAGTTAGAGAACCATCATCAGGTGGTTTACTACCTACCTGCTCTTATTTTTTTATTTACCATCTTTCCTTTCCACTGAGCTATAATGTTCTTCATGGCAGAGTGTATCTCACTCTGTATCCCAAGTCCCTAACCATAACTGGCTCATAAAATGCATTCAATAAATATTTGTTGAATAGATGTGTATATCACTGATAATCAAACTAGCTTTCTAATAAGAAAAATTCTATTACAAAGCAATTCAACAAATAAACTGTTCAGTTAAAAAGTACAATTTTCTCCTCAGAAACTAAACATTTTAAAAGGACAGCTTTTATAAGGTTTTACACAATTTGCACCATAAAATAAAACATATTTTAGAAAATATCATCTCTGAGACCTATAAACCTGAATAAAAAACAGAAGAACCTATCTCTATCATTTTCTCCAATTACACTGGTTGTGACAATATGTTTTCATGATATTTATTTTTTTTAAAGATTTTATTTTATTTATTTGACAGAGAGAGAGAGAGACAGCTAGAGAGGGAACACAAGCAGGGGGAGTGGGAGAGGGAGAAGCAGGCTCCTGGCCGAGCAGGGAGCCCAATGCGGGGCTCGATCCCAGGACCCTGGGATCATGACCTGAGCCGAAGGCAGATGCTTAACGACTGAGCCACCCAGGCACCCCTGTTTTCATGATATTTAATGACAAGGTTGGGACTTCAGTGAAAGCGAGAAATAAATTTATGTTTCAAATTGTAAGTAAATGATAAATCATATCATACATAATCCTTTATAAGCATTCACTTAAATTTTGAGTAGAAATGTTATTCATGTTTAGCACTAAATCTGTAAGGCCCTTCAAGCTTTGAAAATTTTGTAATTTTATGATTGCCCATTGGAGAGAAATATCATAAGTATAAGCATCTTTATATGTCTTTCTTTCAGTACTTATGACAATATCATTCATCTTAGAATGGAAACTCTTTGAGGTGGTACCTTTGAGTTTATTCAGTGAATGTCTGAAGCAGCTTCTGGGGTTGGGTTGGGGTATTAAACTTAATAAATTGCAATGACTAGGAACTTAGAGACTACTGAGGAGTATATACAATCATGATAAAGTGGATTAAAGAAATAGGAGCTTATTTGTCTTTCATATCAAAAGCCTGTTGACAGGCAGTCCAGGGCTTGTACAGCAACTCAATATTGTCAGGAGAGGCTCTTTTTTCTTCTCATATTTCCATACTTACTGTGTGGGTTTCCACCCTCATGGTTAAAAAATGGCTACAGCACCTCCCAGTATCTACCCATGTTCCAAGAAGAAAGAAGGGCAAAAGCTTTCTCCTCTTAAGGCTTTATCTCTTTATCTTCTTATTCACCATAGGAACCCTGCCCCCAGGGACTTCTTCCAACATCTTACTGGCCAGAACTCTATCATATGACCACACTCCGCTGCACAGTGGCTAGGGAAGAATGGAGTTGTGGATAGCAGACAGGATAGCCAACCAACTGTGTTTGCAGTTACTCCTTTTCTGTTTACCATCTGGGCTATAGACCTTTAAGGTTCCAAAGAAAAGGCCAAGTTATTTATGCATGAAAATATAGTGATCTTACTAAGAAGGCCCCTTTTGTCAGTAAATGATTCATTAATTTAACAAATATTTATTTTTATTGCCTAATATGTGCCAAATACTGTTCTAGATACTGGAGATAACATTGAACAAAAAAGACAATGGAGCTTACATTCTATGAAGAGGAAGGCTATAAACAAATAAATATAAATGTATATATTATATAAATTACAGGCATATGGATATGAATATCCATATATATGTGTGTGCATTTATTTATATATCCATGAAGAAAGGATAAAAAGAATAGAAAATGATGATGGGTAATATTCTACATAGGATGTTTAACAAAGGCCTCTCTGATAAGATGATATTTTAGCAATGACCTGAAAGAAACGAGGGATGGATGGAACCATTATATCTGGGGAAGGATGTCAAAGTGGACAAAATACCAAGTACAAAGACCCTGAGGAGAGATGTATTTTGCATGCTCAAGACAAGCAAGGAACCAGTATGGTTAGAGCACAGTGATCAAGAGGGGAAATGATAGGAGATGAGGGTAGTGGAAGCCATAATACGTTGGACTTCGTAGGCCAAAGCAAATATTTTATTCTGAGTGAGATGGAAAGTCATTGGAGAGTTATGAGCAAAGATTAGCACAATCCAATTTAAAATTTAAAAGGATCACCATAACTACTGTGTGGAGAATAAATTATAGTGGAACAAGGACAGTAGTAGGGAGATCAGTTAGGAGGCTATTCAGTTTCCCAGGAAATAAATGATGGATCCAACTATTGTAGTAATTGTGGAGATAGTAAGTAATGGTCAGATTCTAGAGCTATTTCAAAGGTAGTTTAGATATGGTTCTGACAGAAAAAGAATCAAGGATGTTTCCAAGATTTTGGATTAATAACTGGAAGAATCAAGTTGCTATTTTCTGAGATGGAAATTCTAAGAGACTAAAACATCATAAGGGCAAGATAGAAGGGTGGGGGGATCGAGAGTTTGATTTTGAACATGTTAAGTTTCAATTACCTGTTATGCATCCAAGTGCATGTTGGATGATTTATAAGTTTGGAGATACACATTCTTATCCACCAGCTGTTTAGATGACATTTAAATCTAGAGTTGAAGGTAGAGGTTAGGATTGGAGATATAAATTAGGAGTTTTAGTGTATGGGTAATATTAATGCCATGAAGGAGAGTGAATAAGGAGTGAGTAGCTAAATAATCTTTTCCTGTGACTTTTCTTAAAATAGAAAATTTCCTATGAACTCCTAAATAAATTCAAGTTTGAGCATTTCATTTTACTAACTAGCTCATTAAGTGTTCAATGTTTAGTATGTGGTTAAGGACATTAACTCTGAAGCCACACTACCCCGGTTTGAGTCCTGTCTGTGCTGTTACTAGCTCTGTGATTTAGGCCAAGATATATAAACCTCTCTTTCCTCATCTATAAATAAGGATAATAATAATGCCTCCCCATAAGGTTGTTGTAAAGATTAATTAGAATAATGCCATAATGCATAGTAAGCACTCAAAAGGATTATCTAATAGCATTAAATTTCACCAGGTTTTGACACATAATGTAACAGTGCTGACTTGGTTTAATATTCCACCAAAGCAGGCTATATTTTGGAAGCAGGAGAAAATTTCTTACCTTGTAATGTTCATTTACAGACATATGAAAATGAGAATTGATGATAATTATAAGACATTACCACTTTGTAATCACTGTTTCAGCATCATAGTCTTAGTTAATTATCTTCCTGTTTAGGTCACAGTGCTGTTGATATCACCAAGGTGGCTAGAAGACACCGCATGTCTCCTTTTCCTCTAACGTCTATGGACAAAGCTTTCATCACAGTCCTGGAGATGACTCCGGTGCTTGGGACAGAAATCATCAACTACCGAGGTACTATTATATTTGCCCATTGTCTTTTCTTTTCATTTTTTTCCAAGTAAGATTCATATAATATAAATACATGGTTTTCCTGAAGGAGAAAGGTTATTAACCATTATCACAATCACTATCATCATTCTTTTTGCTTTTTTGCTTCTTATTTCTACTCAACTCTAAGATCAATCTTAATGGTATATAGAATAAAGCACGTATAAAGCCTCCTTTTCATAAAAAAAAAAAAAGGGAAGGAAAATAATCAACTGTGTTTACCCTGTCCGTCAAAATACCAATACTCTAAACTAAAGAAAGGATTATCAGGGGCGCCTGGGTGGCACAGCTGGTTGGGTGTTCAACCTTTGGTTTCAGCTCAGGTCATGATCTCAGGGTCGTGAGATCAAGCCCTGCCTCAGGCTCCATGCTCAGCAGGGAGTCTGCTTGAGATTCTCTCTCCCTCTCCCCCTCCTGCTCATGCGTGCTCTCTCTCTCAAATAAATAAAATAGGGGCACCTGGGTGACTCAGTCAGTTAAGTGTTCAGCTCTTGATTTCTGCTCAGGTCATGATCTCAGGGTCCTGGAATCAAGCCCCACATCAGGCTCTGTGATCAGTGGGGAGTCTGCTTGAGGATTCTCTCTCCCTCTGCCCCTACCCCCACTCTCTCTCTCTCTTTCTCAAATAAATAAATAAATCTTTTTTTTTTAAAGATTTTATTTATTTATTTGACAGAGAGAGACACAGCGAGAGAGGGAACACAAGCAGAGGGAGTGGGAGAGGGAGAAGCAGGCTCCCTGCAGAGCAGGGAGCCCGATGCAGGACTCGATCCCAGGACCCTGGGATCATGACCTGAGCTGAAGGCAGTCGCTTAACCAACTGAGCCACCCAGGCGCCCTAAATAAATCTTTTTTTTAAAAAAGGGGGTGCCTAGGTGGCTCAGATTGTTGAGTGTCTGCCTTTGGCTCGGGTCATGATCTCGGGGTCTTGGGATCGAGCCCCACGTCGGGCTCCCTACTCAGCAGGAGGCCTGCTTCTCTCTCTCCCTCTACTACTCCTCCCTGCTTGTACTCTCTCACTCTCTCTGTTGAATAAATAAATAAAATCTTTAAAAAAAAAAAAGACTTAAATAAGTCTTACAGAAAAAAGAAAGAAAGGGTTATCAGCACCGAGTGAAGAAAATAGTTAACTCTATGTCTGCCTGATGTCCTGTTGTCCTTTTTATGGGAGATAATAGATGTGTCTTGTAACCATGTTTTCCTTTGTGGAAAACATCTTTTTAAATGTAAAATGTCAAAACCATATTAATTTATCCATTGATCACTGAGCAACCAGTCTGACCTCTGGGATTTCTGCTTCATCCATCTTCCTGTTTTCAGTGAGAAGCATATAAGCTCTTAGGTTAAAAGCACATGGAGACCAGCCTGTAGAAAGACAATGGATAGGTAGTGTTCTCCAGTGTTTTCAGTTTTTAATCAACCATTTTCTTTTCTAAAAATTCAGCATAGAAGTTTAAGTGCAATTTGAATAAAATATAGTTTCTCAATTGTTTTTGTTATACAGATAAACACAAAAGAATTGATTTTACAAATAAAAGACTTCATTCATGGATCATAAAATATTCAAACTTCAATGAACATTAGAGAGCATCTATACCAACACCATAATTTTTCTGCAAGGAATCTCAGACTCAGAGCAGCAGAAAAGGAATAGGACTAAAGCTAAGACTTACATTCTTCTTTTTACTACATGATAGTGCTCTTCTTTCAGTATTAAAATACTAAAAATAATGGTAGAAAACATAATAAGTTATGTTAAAAGGCCTATGGGGCACCTGGCTGGCTCAGTCGGGGGAGCATGTGACTCTTATTGGGATTTTGAGTTTGAGCCCCATGTGGGGTATAGAGATTAGGTAAATAAATAAAACTTTTTTTTTTTTTAAGTCAAAAACCAGTGAAATATTAAATGCCCAGTTCTGGCTCTTTGGTCCCCAACCCTACTTAGACAAAAGTTGTTTTTATATAGTTATATATCTTTGACTTATATTCTTCTAGGTATGTGTATATCATTAGGCTGAAACCTTTTCTTTCATTTTTGTTTTATCCTCATTAAGGGAAATACAGATTTAAAAATTGACTAGAGTGGGGACTTAGTCAGCAATTAACTATGTGATTTCAGAAAGCAATTATAATGAAATAGGTTTCTTTATATTATTAAAAGCAAAATATTCAGATATTTTTATATCAACACCAAGACATTTTCAGAAAATATGAATATAAACTTAAGTTGGAAAAAAGTTTAAGTAATACTTTACTTATTATAAAAATAAGTTAACATCCCTGGCTTGTGATAATTTCAGGGTAGTTTCCCTTAATATCAGTCCCTTGGATAATCTCACTGTTTATGCCAAAGTCACATTTAAATAGAAATTCCGGTTCTTCTAAGGAAAAAAACAGAATTGAAAATGGCCATTTTAATTTTTCTTTTAAGAAAAAAAAATGCTGAGGTGCCTGGGTGGCTCAGTCGTTAAGCGTCTGCCTTTGGCTCAGGTCATGATCCCAGGGTCCTGGGTTCGAGCCCCACATTGGGCTCCCTGCTCTGCAGGAAGCCTGCTTCTCCCTTTCCCACTCCCCCTGCTTATTTCACTCTCTCGCTGTGTCTTTTTGTCAAGTAAATAAATAAAATCTTTAAAAAAGAAAAAAGAATGCTGGCAAATGGATTCTCTTTTCCCTTCATGTGCTTGTTTCCCCTTCATTTGTTCACTAAATCAGTTGTCACTCCTAAGTAAGCAAGCTCTTCATGGATGGTTAATTTCCTTGTCAAGTGTTTCCACCCATGATGATGAGAAATAATAGAGAGGTTTGCATTTCAACCTTTGAGTTTGATCAAACTCAATTTTTAATGCAAAAGGGTATTATAATTAAACCTCCCAAGCTCTTTAGTTAGGTATTTAAAAAACAATACCATATATAGAAACATACTCCGTTTGTTCAACAAATATTTACTAAACATCTACTAAATGTCAGGTACTATGTTGGGTCCTGGACATAAAAGGTGAATAAAATGAAACTCTTGCCCCATGGACCTCACTATAGTATAGGAGAGAGACAGAGAGATAATGTGGTATTTGTCTCCTTTATTGGCTTTGTAGGCTTGCTTTCCTTTTTCAGTTCCTTGAATGTAAACTTTCTTTAGAGTTTTCATCTTTGGCCCTTTTCAGATCTTACACTTTTACTTCACATAACCTTATGTTTCAAATATTACGCGATTTCTAGTTCTATATCACTTCCCAGACCTTGCCTGAGCTCCAGACTCATACACCAAATGTATACCTGCTGCTAGTAAATTTAACATGACCAATACTAAACTTATCCTACATCCTCTGGAACCTATCCCTTGTTCTCCATCCCCACCGCTATTGATTTAGTTCAGATCTTTATTATTAACTTCCCAGATAATTATAATAGATTCACCACCCCCCCAATTAGCATCCTTCCAATCCATTCTCCAATTTGATGCCCAAGTACAGACATACCTCAGAGATATTGCAGGTGTTCCAGACCACCACAATACAAAGTGAATATTGCAATAAAGCAAGTCAAATGAATTTTCAGTTTTCCACTGCGTATAAAATTGTGTTTATGCTATACAAACTCTGTTAAATGTGCAGTAACATTATGTCTAAAAAAGAAAGTACATACCATAATTAAAAAATACTTTACTGGGGCACCTGGGTGGCTCAGTCGGTTGGGCATCAGCCTTCAACTCAGGTGAACCCAGGGTCCTGGGATTGAGCCCCACATCGGACTCCCTGCTCAGCAAGGAATCTGCTTCTCTCTCTGCCCCTTCCCCACTTGTGCTCTCTCTTGTGCACTCACTCTCTCTCTAATAAATAAATAAAATCTTTAAAAAAATACCTTACTGCTCTCCTGAAGCTACTATTACACTATATGTTAACTAACTAGAATTTAAATAAACATTTTTAAAAAGTACTTTACTGCTGAAAAATGCTAACCATCATTTGAGCTTTCAGTGAGTCACAATCTTTTTGCTGGCAGAGGGTCTTGCCTCAGTGTTGATGGCTGCCTACTGATCAGGGTGGTGGCTGCTGAAAGTTAGGGTGGCTGTGGCAATTTCTTAAAATAAGACAACAATTAAGTTCACTACATCAATGGACTCTTCTTTTCACGAACAATTTCTCTGTAGCATGTGATGCTGTTTGATAGCATTTTACCTGCAGCAGAATTTCTTTCAAAACTGGAGTCAATCCTCTCATATCCTGCACTGCTTTATCAAGTAAGTTTATGTAATATTCTAAGCCTTTGTTGTCATTTCAATAACCTTCACAGCTTCTTTACCAGGAGTAGATTCCATCTCAAGAAAGCACTTTCTTTGTTCATCCATAAGAAGCAATTCCTCATGAGGTAAAGTTTTATATGAGATTGCAGCAGTTTAGTCATATCTTCAAGTTCTACTTCTAACTCTAATTCTCTTGCTCTTTCCGCCACATCTGCAGTTATGTCCTCCACTGAAGTCTCGAACCCCTCAAAGTCATCCAATAGGGTTGGAGTCAACTTCTTCCAAACTCCTATTAATGTTACTATTTTGACCTCTTTCCACAAATCACGAATGTTCTTAGCAGCATTGAGATATGAATTCTTTCCAAAAGGTTTTCAGTTTACTTTGCCCAGATCCATTAGAGGAATCTCTATTTATGGCAAATATGGCCTTATGTAATGTATTTCTTAAATAATAAGACTTGAAAGTCAAAATGACTCTTTGATCCATGGGCTACAGAATGGATGTGCTAACAGGCATTAAAACAGCATTGATTTTGGGGGGCAGAGCAAGATGGCGGAGGAGTAGGAGACCTGGATTTCGTCTGGTCTCAGGAATTCAGCTGGATAGGGATCAAACCATTCTGAACACCTACAAACTCAACAGGAGATCGAAGAAAAGAATAGCAACAACTCTCTGAACAGAAAAGCGACCACTTTCTGGAAGGTAGGACGTGCAGAGAAGTGAATCCGAGGCGATATTGGGGAGGATAGACGGCGGGGGAGGGGGCCTCCGACGGCCACTTCTGGCAAGTCATAGAGCCAAGGAGCACAAAATCGGAACTTTTAGAAGTCTGCTCCGCTGAGGGACGTCGCTCCAGTGGCTAAGCGGGGGGTAGAACCCTCATGGGACAGTGTGGTCTCAGGACCCTTGGGGTCACAGAAAGACTGGGGGTGCCTGACTGCAGCAGAGCTCCCAGGTATTGGAGCGGGGAAGCCAGCTGCAGAGACAGAGCCGAGAAGACAGGCTGTCAGCTCGGGGTTGCCATAAACTGTGATCTGTGGCACAGTTGTGCCACTGCTCCTCCAGCAGGGACCCAACAAGCGATCTGGGGAGACTCCCCTTCCTCCCCCGGGAGGAGCGGTGCAGGAGTGCACCACAGGGATCTGCTGGGTTTGGAGACTCCACACCGAGTCAGGTGCCAGAGATAGAAACGCTGGGTCACAGGCCGGGTGAGCGCGGAGTGCGGCCAGAGACCGGGAAGACGGGAGTGATTGACTGCTTTTCTCTGGGGGCGCACTGAGGAGCAGGGCCCTGAGTTCTTGGCTCCTCCAGGAGGGAGATGGAAGGCCGCCAGTTTCACTCGCAGCCTCCAAAGCTGTACTGAAAGCTTTCAGGGAACAAAAGATCCTGAGAGCAAACCTGAGCAGATTACTTAGCCCAGACCGGGGAAGGGCCGGGCAATTCCACCTCCGGCAAAGACATTTGAGAACCATGGCAACAGGCCCCTCCCCCAGAAGATCAGCAAGAACAGCCAGCCAAGACCAAGTTTACCCATCAGTGAGAACTGCAAAACTCCAGTGCTAGGGGAATAATGCACATACAATCCATGGCTTTTTTTACCATGATTCTTTAGTCTTTCAAAGTTAATTTTTTTTTAACTGCCTTTTTTTGTTTTTGAATTTTTCTTTTTCCCTTTTTCAACCAACATCTTATCAATCCCTTTTTTAAAAAATTTTTATTTTTCATTTTTAGAGTCATATTCTATCCCTTCATGGTAGTTACCCTTATTTTTGGCATACATATATAAGTTGTTCTCTCTTTAAAATTTTGAGATAGTTTCTTCTAACAGATCAAAATATACCCTAAATCTCTAGTGTATGGTTTTGTTCTACTCTCCTGCCTGATCACATTCTCTCCCTTTTTTTTCTTTTTTTTTTAATCCTCTTCTTTCTTTTTTCAAACAACTTCTTAATCAATTCCTTTTATAAAATTTTTTATAATTTTCATCTTTACAATCATATTCCATCCCTTCATCATATCAACCCTTATTTTTGTAAATATATAAGTTTTTCTTTCTTTAAAATTTTGGGAGGCACTTCCTTCTAACACACCAAAATACACCCAAAATCTAGTGTGTGGCACTGATCTATGCACCAGTCTGATCATATTTGATCATATTCTGGTTTTTATGTTTTGTTCTATTTTTGTTTGTTTTTATCTTTTTCTTTTTTTTTTTTTTTCCTTTTCTTTTTTCCTTCTTTCCCTTTCTTTTCCCCAGGCTTCAGGTCTTTTCTGATTTGTTTAGAGTATATTTTCTGGGCACGTTGGTACCCTGTTAGCATTTTGTTCTCTCATTAATCTATTCTCCTCTGGACAAAATGACAAAATGGAAAAAATCACCTCAACACAAAGAACAAGAGGTAGTACCGACTGCCAGGGACCTACTCAATACGGACATTAGTACAATGTCAGATCTAGAGTTCAGAATCATCACTTTAAAGATACTAGCTGGGTTTGAAAAAAGCATGGAAGTTATTAGAGAAACCCTTTCTGGAGAAATAAAAGAACTAAAATCTAACCAAGTCGAAATCAAAAAGGCTATTAATAAGGTGCAGTAAAAAATGGGGGCACTAACTGCTAGGATAAATGAGGCAGAAGAGAGAATCAGTGATATAGAAGACCAAATGATGGAAAATAAAGAAGCTGAGAAAAAGAGAGATAAACTACTGGATCACGAGGGCAGAATTCAAGAGATAAGCGATACCATAAAGCGAAACAACATTAGAATAATTGGGATCCCAGAAGAAGAAGAAAGAGAGAGAGGGGCAGAAGGTATATTGGAGCAAATTATAGCAGAGAACTTCCCTAATTTGGGGAAGGAAACAGCCATCAAAATCCAGGAGGCACAGAGAACCCCTCTCAAAATCAATAAAAATAGGTCAAACCCCAACATCTAATAGTAAAACTTACGAGTCTCAGAGACAAAGAGAAAATCCTGAAAGCAGCTTGGGAGAAGAGATATGTAACCTACAATGGTAGAAACATTAGATTGGCAACAGACCTATCCATAGAGACCTGGCAGGCCAGAAAGGACTGGCATGATATATTCAGAGCACTAAATGAGAAAAATATGCAGCCAAGAATACTATATCCAGCTAGGCTGTCATTGAAAATACAAGGAGAGATAAAAAGCTTCCAGGACAAACAAAAACTAACCGCAAAACTAATTTGCAAACACAAAACCAGCCCTACAAGAAATCTTGAAAGGGGTGCTCTAAGTAAAGAGAGAGCCTAAAAGCAACATAGACCAGAAAGGAACACAGACAATATACAGTAACAGTCACCTTACAGGCAGTACAATGGCACTAAATTCATATCTTTCAATAGTTATCCTGACTGTAGATGGACTAAATGCCCCAATCAAAAGAACAGGCTATCAGATTGGATTAAAAAAAAAACATCAATATGCTGTCTGCAAGAGACTCATTTTAGACCCAAAGACACCCCCAGATTGAAAGTGAGGGGGTGGAAAACCATTTACCATGCTAATGGACGATGGGTGGCAATCCTTATATCAGACAAATTAGATTTTAAACCAAAGACTGTAATAAGAGATGAGGAAGGACACTATATCCTACTTAAAGGGTCTATCCAACAAGAAGATCTAACAATTGTAAATATCTATGCCCCTAACGTGGGAGCAGCCAATTATATAAGGCAATTAATAGCAAAAGCAAAGAAACACATTGACAACAATACAATAATAGTGGGGGAGTTTAACAGCCCCTTCACTGATATGGACAGATCATCTAAGCAAAAGATCAACAAGGAAATAAAGACTTTAAATGACACACTGGACCAAATGGACTTCAAAGACATATTCAGAACATTCCAACCCAAAGCAACAGAATACACATTCTTCTCTAGTGCCCATGGAACGTTCTCCAGAATCGATCACATCCTAGGTCATAAATCAGGTCTCAACCGGTACCAAAAGATTGGGATCATTCCTGCATACTTTCGGACCACAATGCTTTGAAACTAGATCTCAATCACAAGAGGAAAGTTGGAAAGAATTCAAATACATGGAAGCTAAAGAGCATCCTATTAAAGAATGAATGGGTCAACCAGAAAATTAAAGAAGAATTTAAAAAATTCATGGAAACCAATGAAAATGAAAACACAACTGTTCAAAATCTTTGGGATACAGCAAAGGCAGTCCTAAGAGGAAAGTATATAGCAATACAAGCCTTTCTCAAGAAACAAGAAAGATCTCAAGTACACAACCTAACCCTACACCTAAAGGAGCTGGAGAAAGAACAGCAAATAAAGCCTAAACCCAGCAGGAGAAGAGAAATAATAAAGACCAGAGCAGAAATCAATGAAATAGAAACCAAAAGAACAGAACAGATCAACGAAACTAGGAGCTGGTTCTTTGAAAGAATTAAAAGATTGATAAACTCCTGGCCAGACTTATCAAAAAGAAAAGAGAAAGGACCCAAATCAACAAAATCATGAATGAAAGAGGAGAGATCACAACCAATACCAAAGAAACACAAACAATTATAAGAACATATTATGAGCAACTGTATACCAGCAAATTAGATAACCTGGAAGAAATGGATGCATTCCTAGAGACGTATCAACTACCAAAACTGAACCAGGAAGAAATAGAAAACCTGAACAGACCC